>NW_026868094.1:638438-757462 GCF_020745735.1 Hemiscyllium ocellatum | reverse complement strand
GATTAAAGGCAGTGAGGAGTTAACAGGAGCCGGGGGTGTGATATGTGGCCGTCTCAGGATTGCAAGATTTGCAGATACAGTCAGGTAGATGGGTTACCTCCAGGAAAGCTAGGAGGGGTAGTAGGTACTGCAGGAGTCTCCACTGGCTATCCCCATCTCAGACAAGTACACGGTTTTGAAAAATGTAGGTGGTAATAGACTTTCAGGGGAATGCAGCACTGACAGCCAAGTTACTGGTACTGAGACTGGCTTCTAACATAATTGTGAGGTATATCCAGTTCCACACGATCGATGGTGATAGGGGACTCTCTAGTCAGGGGCACAGTCTGCCATTTCTGCAGCTGACAGTGAGACATCAGAATGGGGTGGTGCTGCCCTGGTGCCAGTGTCTCACAGAGGGAGCAGAATATTCTCAAAAGGGAGAATAACCAGTGGGAGGACATTGTACATTGGTACCAATGGCATAGGAAGGGGAAAGCATGGGGTCCTGATGAGCAGGGAGATTTGCTAGTGCCACTGGAGGCATTAAACCAGTGAGGGAGTCGGGGTAAACCTAAAGAGATAGTGAGAAAAGAGGTGAGTCTGAGGCTGGTACTGTTCACCGGTCAGACTGTCAAGGCAGGCAAGAGCAAGTCACAGAATGAGGTGCGACGGAGCAGTTGCACTGCATTTATTTCAATGCAAGAGACCTGACGGGGAAGGCAGATGAGCTCAGGGTATGGTTTTGAACATGTGACTGGGATATTACAGCAATTACAGAGGCATCACTCAGGGATGGATAGGACTAGCAGATTAATGTTCCAGGGTATAGATGCTATAGTAAGGATAGAAAGGGACCAACAGCGCAGTGGGAGAGGTGTTTTTGATTAAGATAACATTATGGCTGGGCTTCGGGAGGATATTCCTGGGAGTACATCCAGGCAAGTTATTTGGTGGTACTGAGAAATAAGAAAGGGATGACCATCTTACTGGGATTGTGTTATAGACCCTCTCCCAATAGTCAGCAGGGAATTGAGACACAATTTTACCAGGAGACCTCAGATATCTGTAAGAATAATATGTATGCAATGATAAGTGGTTTTAACTTTACCAACATAGCCTCAGAGTGCTGTAGTGTTAAGGGCTTGGATGGAAAGGTATTTGTTCAGTGTGTACGAGAACGTTTCTGATTGAGTTTGTAGGATGTACCTACGAGAGAAGGAACAAAACCTGACCTGTTTTCTTTATTCATTCACAGGATGAGGCTGTCACTGGCTCGGCCAGCATTTATTGCTGCGTTTACCCAGAGGGCAGTTAAGAGTCAACTGCGTTGCTATAGGTCTGGAGTCCCATGCAGACCAGACCAGGTAAGGATGGCATTTTCCTTCCCTAAAGGTCATGAGTGAGCCACATTGGTTTTTCCAACAATTGACAATGGATTCCTGTCATCACTAGATTATTTTTTCCAGATATTTATTGAATTCACGTTCCAAAATCTGCCGTGATGGGATTCAAACCCTTGTCCCCAGAACGTTATCTGGGTCTCTGAATTAACTGTCTAATTTCACTCCATCATCACTGCCTCTTAGGAAATGAGGCAGGGTGAGTGACTGAGGTATCAGTGGGGCAGCTCATCAGCATCAAAGATCCCACAGTATTGTGGCTCAGTGGTTTGTGCTGCTTCCTCAGCACCAGGGACCTGGGTTTGATTCCAGCCTCGGGCAACTGTCTGTGTTGGAGTTGACACATTCTCCCCAGTGTCTGTGAGGATTTCCTTCGGGTGTTCCAGTTTGCTCCCACAGTCCAAAGATGTGTAGGTTAGTTGGATGAACCATGTTAAATTTCCCATATTCAGAAGATGAGGTTTTGGGATGTGCAGGCAAATCTCTGCCTGATGTGAAAAGATCATTTTGGGGTCTTGGACAGAGGTCAGAGGGAGGTGTGGCCGCATGTTTTACATCTCCCGTGGTGGTAAGGGAGGGTCAAGGGTGTGGAGCGTGGGTTGGTGGGAGGGTGTGGACCGAACAAGGAAGGCGCAGCGGGACAGAAATGATCAGGTAGAGTCAATGTGGCTTTGTACATGCACAATTGGGTCTCACTAACTTGAGTGAGTATTTTGAAGTGACGAAAAAATTGAATAAGCCAGGCGGTGAATGCTGTTGATATGGACATTCAACAAGGTTCCACAAAGCAGACTGGTTAGCAGGGTTAGATCACATGGAATGCAGGGAGAGCAAGCCATTACAAAACTGCCTTGAAAGTAGGAGACAGAGGATGATGGAGGGTTGCTTTGCGGACCGGAGGCCTGTGAGCAGTAATGTGCTGCAAGGATGGATATTGGGCCCTTAAATAAATGACTTGGATGTGAATATATGAGGTATGGTCAGTAGGTTTACAGAAGACACCAAAATTGGAGTGTCATGGACAGTGAAGAAGGTTAGCTCAGAATACAACAGGATCTTGATCAGATGGGCCATTGGAGCAAAGAATGGCAGACGGAGTTCAATTTAGATAAATGTGAGCTGTTGTATTTTGAAAAGGCAAATCAGAGCAGGACTTATACACTTAATGGTAAAGTCCTGAGGGGCGTTGCTGAACAAAGGGACCTTGGAGTGCAGGTTCATAGTTCCTTGAAAATAGAGTCACAGGGAGGCGGGGTAGTGAATGCAGCATTTGGTACGCTCCCCGTTATTGGTCAATGCATTGAATGCAGCTGTTGTGATGTCATATTGTGGCTGGACAGGGCACTGATTAAGGCCCTTCTGGAATTCTGTTTTCAGTTCCAATCTCCTGTTCTTGGAATCAGGCATCTGATTGGTACATGAAGAGGGAGGTTTTAGAGGGATAAGGGTGAACCGCTGGCAAATGGGACTCCATTAACGCTCTCCGTTATTGGTCAATGCATTGAATACAGAAACTGGGATGTCATATTGTGGCTGGACAGGATGTTGGTTAAGCCACTTCTGGAATTCTGTTTTCAGTTTGAATTTCCCTGTTCTGGGAAGGATGTTGTGAAACTTGAAAAGGTTTGGACAAGATTTACAAAAACGTTGCCAGGATTGGAGGATTTGGCGACAGGGAGGACTGAATAGGCTGGGGCTATTTTCTCAGGGAGTCAAAGACTGAGAGGTGTCTCCATGGAGATTTATAAAATCACGAGGGGCGTGGATAAGGTGAGCAGCTGGCGTCCTATTTCCTCAGGTTAGGTGGGTCCAAAACTAGAGCACATGGGTTTAAGTTGAGAGGGCAAAGATTTAAAAGGGATCTAAGTGGCAACGTTTTCAAGCTGAGTGTGGTGTGTGTATGGGAGGGGCTACCAGATGAAGTAGTGGAGGCTGATAAAATCACAACATTTAAAAGGCTTCCAATTGGATACATGAATAGGAAGGGATTTGATGGATACAGGCCAATAGATGGTAAATGGGAATCCATTAGTTTAGGATTCCTTGTTGGCACGGACGAATTGGACCGAAGGTCTGTTTCTTTGATGTTGATAATTAAGATGCATTCCTCTCTTTTGTGCAGAGCTAGCTGAAGCACAGATAATTATCCTTGGAGCTGAGAAGGTGAAGCAGTGATTTCGATCTTGTGCAGATTTGGTTGCAAGGTCTTGAATTTACAGAGAGAGAGAGGAATTGTTAACACTGTCACAATTTTTAGTAACTATTTTCAAGTAATTGGCAAATAATACAAGGTGAAAATGTGAACGCTATTTTACTCAGTAAGTTCTGAGCATCTGGAACAGTCTGAACGACACAGATTCAGCAGGTATTCTGAAACAGACTTGGAATTTTACTTTTTAAGGAAAGATTTGGGAGGCTATGGGCTCATGGGAGGGGACTTGGGACAGATTTGCAGCATCTCCAGAGAGAGAGAGTACAGCCCCAATGGGCTGAATAGCCCCCAGCCCCTGTGTTCTGTGATACTGCTCTATTCACTGTGAATGATGAAGCTCATCCCAGGGCAGAGAGAGGGAGGAGCCAACCACTCTCATGACAATGGTGCCCGGCTGATTGACGGCAGCTCCAGACCAATAGGAGGAGAGTCTGTGTTCCCCTGCAGCCAATGGGAGTGAATCAGGGGTGTGGCCAGCAAGCCGACACCTGTCCATGAGCTGTGCAGGTGCAGTGTCACTGGGTGGGGGTGGGAGAGACAGCAGAGACTGGGACAGAGGCTGTAGGACCTGAATTACAAACTCCCGGTAAATTAAAACCAAAAGAACTGCGGAAGATGTAAAACAGAACAACAACCAGGAGGGTCTGGAAAATCTCAGCAGGTCTGGCAGCATCTGTGAAGAGAAATCAGAGTTAAAGTTTAAGATCCGGTGTCCCTTCCACAGAACAGATGTTACTGAGGAAAAAAAGTCAGTTTATTTGCAGAAGATAGTGTGGGGGGAGGATATAAGGAGTAAAGGAAGGTGGGAATAGAGTGAGAAGAACGGTTGGATAAAGGAGTGGATAACAATGTGGCTGGGGGAGGGTGACTAGCTGTTAATGGAGACAGTTAGGGGCTAACCATAGGTAGTGTGTAATGACAGGCTGTGAGGACAAGGTCTGGTGTGTGGGGTAGGGGGCTTCGACATGGGGTTCTTAACCTATGGTTAGCCCCTAACTGTCTCCATTGTAAGCTGTTGCCCACCTATATCACTCCACAATTGGAGCTGCCGAGGACACAAACCTTTGGAATATCCTCCCTAACCCCCTCTGTCCACCTTAAAGATGTATCTAAAAATCGTTCTCTTTAATCAACGTTTCCATCATCCGTGAAGCATTTTAGGAGATTTGTCAATGTGAAAGGCTCCATACAATGCAGGTAGTTGTTGTTATTGTCTGACATCAGGAGAAACAGGGATGAGCCCTCTCTCTCTTATACCTGATGAACAGCAGCAAAAGCAGGAAGCACTGAGCATGCTCCAGCCCACAATGGGCCTCGGATTATTGATGTTAATGGGGGAACGGGGGCTAGAGGTGCTAGTTGTTGCTTCAACCAATCGGAGTGAATGAGGGGCGGGACAATACTCAACCACGTGGTAAACTTCACGGACAGCACAGTGTGTTGTGACCAAGACATTGGAAATGTGTGAAGGTGCAGGGCAGGGGAAAGGAAAGACGTATTGACCAGAAAGAGAAGGAAATTTTCACGGTATGGAATGAGAGGTTTTACAGAACGTAGTGCACATTGTAAAACACAATTTGAAAATCCCAAATGCTGCCCCATTTTCCCTCCCTATAATGCATTTTACACTCCCTGAAATATCAACTGTTTCTCCCTCCACAGATCCCAGTGATCAGTGCCAAAGCCCCATTGCCTGTGGAGAGGGTGATGTTTGACTTCCTGTACAGCTGCAATTCATGTGGTGAAGGTGCTCCCACAATGTGGTTGGGTAAGAGCTGTTATAGATTATTCACTCAGCGACAGTGAAGAGTTGACAATGTATGTGCAAATCAACAACAGTTTGTTTTTTTTTTAAGTTTATAATTCCACAGAAATACTATTGAGAGCTTCTGACATAAAGCCACAGATTAGGTCAGGTGATCAAAAGAACTGCCAAATAAACAGGTTTTCAGGAATACCTTAAAGGAGGAAAGCAGGTCTGAGAGGGTTAGGGTGGGAATTCCAGACAGTGTTGCCTTGGCAACAGTAGAAACAGCCAGACAGGTGAAGCAATGAATAAACATATCGTTGGGAATCTGAAAGAAAATGAGTTGTCGGGGTCTCACAGGTTGTGTGGTGCAGGGAGACAGGGATGTTCACAGCCAGGAATTTCATCAAGGGTGAGAATTTTAAATTGTTGCTTGTTGATGGATCAACAAATTTTGGTACAAGTGAGCACTTGGACAGTAGGGTTTTAGATACTCTTGAGATTGCATGTAAGTTGAATGTGGGAGGTTGGCAAAGAGTGTGTTTGATAACGAAGTCTGGAGATAACACAGGGATGGACGAGTGTTTCAGTAAATGAGCTGAGACTAGGGTGGAGTTGGGTGACGTCACTAATGTAGAAATAGTGTTTTTGGTGTTAGGCTGCGCCTCCTCCTCACCACTCCCCCTCACTAAGTCACAGATATTGTTCCTTGTTCTATCTGTCTCTCTTTTCTGGTTATGTCCTTCTCTCCCATTCTGCTACAAACTAATATTTGACCTCACCGTTGTTGCAAACACCTCCTCCATCTCCACTCTCCCTTTTCTTTCTGAATTCCTTGTATTTGGTGTCCCTCCAGGATCTCTCCTTGGTCCCTCCTGTTTCTCACCTACATACTGCCAGGAGGTGACATCGTCCAAAAGCACCGTGTTAGGTTTCACATGTACACTGACAATGCCCAGCTCTCCCTCCCCATCATCCCTCTCCATTACTCAGTTATCAAACTGCTCATCACACTCCCACTACGCGATTGGCTGCAGTTTCCCCCAATGAAACATTGTAGTGGTTAAACTCATTGCCTTCAGTTGCTATTACAAATTCCTTTCCCTTACTGCTAACCCCCTTCCTCTCCCTGGGAACTATCTGAGATAGAACCATACTCTTCACAATATTGCTGTCATATCTGTAACCCCAAGTTGACCTTCTGATCAGATATCTACACAATCACAAACACCAGGAATTCCAATCTCTAAAATGTTGCTTGTCTCCACCTCACCCCAGCTCCATTGCTACTGAAACCCCTGACCCGTGTTGGTGTTGCCTTAAACTTGACGAATCTAAAACAGAATCCGTGATTCCGTGACTGACCCAAAATCTGCTTCCAGACTCCCTCATGATGGGAAACATCCTCTCGGTATTTAACCTGTCAAATTCCTTAAGAATTCTACATGTTACAATGAGATCACCTCTCATTCTTCCCAAATCCAGTGGGTGGAGTCCCAACTACTTCAGCCTTTTCTTAAAAGATAATCCCTGCGAACCAGGGTTCATCCCAGTCAGGTTTCTGTGAAATGCCTCTGATGAAATGATGTATTTCCTTAAATAAAGGGACCAAAACTTCTGTCATTAATCCCAGATGTGGTCTCACTTCAATTTATAAACTTCATAAAGTTCCTCTCAGGTATATACTCCAAACCACTCCCTTTAAACTTGCACTGATGTTGAAATGCTCAGCAGGTCATGCAGCATCTGTGAAGAAAAATCAGTTAAAGTTTCGGGTCTGGTCATCCTTCCTCAGATACATTAACTCTAATTTCTTTTCACACCTCCTGCTAGACCTGCTGAGCTTTTCCAGAAAATTCTGTTTCTCTTCCTGGTTTACAGCATCTTCAGTTGGTTCGGTTTTCATATCATTTAAACTTGCCATCTCTCCTTAGGATTTGTCATTTCCACCTTGGGAAAAAGATTCACATTTGTTTGGTCTCCACTACCCTGGGAAAAAAGAAACCATGACTAGTCACCCTATCATTGCTCCTTATAATTTTATACAGTTCGATAAAGCCACCTAAAGTGTCCAGTGCTGCAGAGAAATAGCCTCAGCCTATTCAGCCTCTCCCTATGGTTCAAATGTTCCAATACTGGCAACATCCTAGTAAACTTTTCTGAACTCGTGCAAGTTTCCCAACATCTTTTCTGTAACAGGGAGACTGGAATTGAAAGCAGTCTCGGGATTCCAAAAGTGGCCGAGCCAATAAACTGTACAACCGAAACATGATCTCCCAACTCCTATCCTCACTGCACTGCCCAATAACAGCTAGCATACCGCACACCACCTTCACCGACCTGTCTACCTTCAACCCCACTTTCAAGGAACTATCAACCCACACTGCACGGTCTGTTTGTTTGTCAACACTTCCCAGGAACTTTTCTTTGAGAAGTTGAGTCCTATTCTGGTAACATCTTTCTGAAATGAGGGAGACTACAATTGAATGCAGTATTCTAACACTGGCCTGACCAATGCTCTACTCAGCCACAACGTGACCTCCTAACCCCTGTACTCAGTGACAGAATCCCCACAGTGTGGAAGCAGGCCTTTCGCCCCATGAGACCATACCAACCATCGGAACAGCATTCCACCCTAACTCTGTAACCTATCATTACCCAAAGCTAATCCAGCTAACCTGCACGTCTTTGGATTTGTGGGAGGAAATTAAGAACACCAAGAGGAAGCCCACCCAGACACACAGGGAGAATGTGCAAACACCACACAGACAGTGGAGTCGAACCAGAGTCCATTTATTGACCAGCGCATTCCATTAAAGGTCAGTGTCCCAAATGCCGCATTCAGCACCTGATCTCCCTGAAACCCCACTTTCCAGGAACTATGCAGTTGTTCTGAGCCCTTCAGAGGGAATTAATGCGAGGAGGAGAAAACAGGAACAGGGTTGAGTTGTAGATCAATAAAATAACTCTGCATCTTCCCCCTCTCTGTTCCCCCCCGTCTCCCCACACTCTGTCTGGTTTCCCCTCCCCCACCCCCGGCGGTCAGTCCTTTTGTCGCGCGCACTCCCCTGTTGGTCTGTCCCACAAACTGTTGGTCTTTCCCCCCCTCTGTCAGTCGCCCCCCTGTCGATCGCACATCTCTTTTCCCCCTCCGTCTCCCCCCCCCCCAACCGTCGGTCGCCCCCTCTGTAGCCCCCGTCTGTTCCCCTCCCCTCTAATCCCGCTTTCTGCCCTCATCCATTTCTGTGCCTCCCCTCTCTATCCCCCCTCTCTGCCCCCACCCATTTCTGTCCCAACCCTCTCGATCCACCCCCTCTCTGTCTACCCTCCCCTCCCATTCCCCTAGTTCTGTACTCCCCCCTCCGCAGGGAAAATATCTTGTCTATTTACCCTATCCATGCCCGGCCTGATTTTAAAAAATTCTTTCCACTCACCGTTCAGCCTCTGATGCTCCAGGGAAAACAGCCTATCCAGCCCTGGCAACATCCTACAATTCTTTTCTGACCCCTTTCAAGTTTGAGAACATCCATCTGATAGGAAGGAGACCAGAATTGCATGGAATATTACAAAAGTTGCCGAATCAATGTCCTGTACAGCCGCAATATGCCCTCCCAACCCCTATACTCAATGCTCTGACCAATAAAGGCAAGCAGACCAACTGCCACCTTCACTATTCTATCTACTTGCTGCTCTACTTTTAAGGAACTATGAACCTGCACTCCAAGGACTCTTTGTTTAGCAGCACTACCCTGGAACTTACTGTAAACTGTAAGTCCTGCAAAAGTTTGTTTTTCCAAAATGCAGCAGCTCGCATTTTTCTAAACTGAACTCCTCAGCCCATTACCCATCTGATCCAGATCCTCTTGTACTCTGAGGTAATCTTTTTCCCTGTCTACCACACCTCCCATTTTGGTATCATCCGCACACTTATTTACAATACCTCTTATGTTCACATCCAAATCATGTATGTAAATGGCGAAACGTAATGGATCCAGCACCGATCCTTGTGACACTCCACTGGTCACAGGCCTCCAGCCTGAAAAGCACCCTCTGCCTTCTACCTTCGGGCCAGTTCTGTACTCCATACGATCTAACCTTGCTGACCAGTCTCCCATGAGGAACCTTGTCAAACGCCTGACTGAAGTCCATGTAGATCATGTCCATGCTCTGCCCTCATCAATCCTCTTTGTTACTTCTTCAAAAAACCTGAGTCAGATTCATGAGACATGATTTCCCATGCACAAAACTGTTATTAATATCCAGGATTTAACTCTGTACATCGGGGTCTGCGTTGCCCAGTTATAGGTGTTAATATTCGGGATGAAGTTCAAGTACACCAGCATTTTGTCAGTGACTATGTATTGAGTCTTGTTAATGTTACCAACACAGTTGAGTTCCTTTTGAACGGTAGTCCCCGTATCCCTTGCCCACCAGGAAATGGTGGCAGTGTCTTTACCTCTGGACCAGGAGGATCGGGCTCAGAGTTGAGGAACAGCATCTTTGAAGAGGATGATTAGAAAACCCGCCCAAGCCACCAGGCCATACTGTCTCCCAGCTGTCCCTGCCTCAGCCTCTAAACAGAACCTTCCTGTAATTTCTCTCCTGTCAGACTCTCCCATTGCTCAGTTTGTCCAGGATCCCGTTCTGCTGCTGCATTGCTCGTGTCCCTCACTGACCTGTCCATCCCCCAGTGTCCTCCACATTCATTCATTGTTTGCAATCACATTACCCCAGTTCTCCAGCCCCACTCCTTCCCGTCTATAGAGAAGAAGACGGGAAGGTTAGCCCTGCTGCCTCACAGCATCAGGTACTCGGTTTCGATTCCAGCCTCTGGCAACTGTCTGTGTGCAGTTTGTACATTCTCCCCGTGTCTGAGCGGGTTTCCTCCCCCAATCCAAAGATGTGCAGGACAGGTGAATTGGCCATTCTAAATTGCCTATAGTATTAGTTACATTAGTCAGGGGTAAATATAGGGTAGGGGAATGGGTCTGCGTAAGTTACTGTTTGGAGGGTCAGTATGGACTTGGCAGCTTCCTCCCTCTGGGAGCAGGACCCAGGGGAATGGCCCCTTCCCCCCCCCCCCCCCCCCCCCCCCCGACACTGTGATCAGACTATCAGTGGTGCAGCGTTTTGCAGAAAGTTATCAGAACTCTTTTGTGAAGATTCAGGGTTTTTATGGAAAGTGACCAGGATGGGCCTGCAATTAGAGTCCCAATTTGGTTCATTTCAGTAAGACGGGTTTCGGCCAGAGTGTGCAGGAAGCAGTGTATGCAGGGTGGTTGTCGTCAGAGGATTCACCAACAACGCCCCCCCCCCCCCCCCCACCCCACCCTGGTGGACTCAGAATCAGACTCATTGATTTGGTTCTTCGTCCGCAGACAAGAGCTAGGAAACTGAATTCAAAGAGAGGAGAGAGAGTGTGAGAACTGGGTGTGGAGGGAAGGAGTGAGGGATTGGTTTGGATTTCAGTTCACAGATGAAAGAAATTGTTAGACTGAAAGTTAAAACTTTGGAAAAGATGAAACTACAATTTAATACTATAATTGTCTTATAAAGATCCATCCTGTATTAATATGGTGAGTTGTGTTCTCAGGTGTAGGGTACTGAAAGGGTGGATTTGTGGATGAGAAATTCAAATTGAACTTCATGTTCAGATCTGATAGTTACTTGATCCGTGCCGATCTGAATATTCATTGGCCTTTTCATGTGGAAGGAAAGGTGTGTATTCTGTCCGTGGGTGAATATTCCAAATCTCAGTGTGACTGGAAAAAAATACTGAGGTACAGCCAAGTCCATGTTAGGGTGGTGATTGTGGAGAGTGAGTTCATTTGTTTTTGAAAGTCTGAAAAATCATGGCATGTTTCCAGGAACAATTAAGCCATAGCTTTTCTTTGTAGAAGGACAAGTCTTTAATTAACCATACAACCAGAAAGACACAAGGATACCTGCACCATGGGAAATACTATGAAAACTGGATTGTTGTAAAGGAGTTCATTCTCGATCATGGATTGTAATCCATTGGCGTTGTCACGTTGGTTCCAGTGCCGTGGGGAAGCACTGGAAATATGATGAATGCAGTGTAGGTTTCAGTTATTAAACTGTAAGAAGTGCAGAACAATTTAAAAAGGATGTTCTCAGGGCTCAGGGGTCTGAGTTATAGGGAGAGGTTGGACAAGCGAGGATTGTTTTGTTTAGAGCAGAGGAAACTGAGTGGGTACTGTTCTAGAAGTGTATAAGACCATGAGGGGCATGGATAAGGTGAATGCATTCAGTCTTTTTCCCCAGGGAATCCAGGACTGGAGGGCATCAGTTGGAGGTTAGAGGGGAAAGAATAAAAGGGAAGCTGTGAGACACCTGTTTTACACAAAGGGTGGTATGTATATGGACAGAGCTGCCAGTGGAAGTGGTTGAGGCGGGTACATTAACAACAGGTAAAAGACATTTGGACAAATACATGGATAGCAAAGGGTCAGAAGCAGATGGGCCAAGTGCAGGGAAATGGGGTTAGTGTGGATGGACATTCTGGTCGGCATGGGCCAGTTTGGGCCAAAGGGCCTGTCTCTGCTGCAGGATGCTATTTCTCCCACTAACACTGTTGGTATCCTGGGATGTATTCCATCAGGGCAAGGAGACTTATCTACCTTTAGCTCCATTAGCTTGCCCAGCTCTAACTCTTTCATGATAATGGTTGTTTCTAGGTCCTCACCTTCCTCAGTTTCCTTATCAATTACTGGCATGTTCTTAGTATCCTCCACTGTGAAGACTGACTGCTGTGTACTCATATTCCTGAACCCTGCTGGATAGGAATAACTAGGCACAGAACTCTGAGAGGTCTTCTTAGAGTCTTTATTGATGAGACATGGCAGTTACCTGGATAGTGTACATGCAGAACACCACCAGGCAGCAACAGGTAAAGCCCCACCTGTCTGGTGTAAAGCTCCCATTCTTATACCTTTTGTGGTTTGGGACTTTGAATAGATTCTGTCTCTCAGTATTATCTCCACGGCAACGGTCAGTTAGAAAGTCTAGTTCAGTTTCGCACTTTGCCGTTAAAACATACCCCCTGTGGCTCCCTCAAGTATCTGACAAGCACTTCAGTTTCAGTGGGGCTGTCTATCAGGATTCAGATATGGAGGAGCTGGTGTTGGGATGGGGTGGACAAACTTATAAATCACACAACACTAGGTTATAGTCCAACAGGTTTATTTGGAAGTACAAGCTTTTGGAGTGTGCTGTGATTTGTAACATGATCAGGATTATCTCTATGGTAACAGTTAAGTGCTTCAACAATGAGAGGCCACATTTCCCCACACAATAGGTTCCCCTTTACCAGTGTAAACTGCTATTCCGGCCCTGGGGACAGCTACTCATCACTTTTCTCCCCCAATCCCATCTAGCTTTCTGTTGATCTTTAAAGTTTTTCTAATCTCCTAGTTTCTCCTTGGTCTTTGCCAATTTGTATGCCTTCTATTTCAATTTGATAGACTCCCTTATTTCCTGAGCCACTCATGGCAGATTACTCCTTTTCCTACAGTCCTTCCTTTTCACTGATATATACTTTTGCTGAGCACTTCGAAAAATTCCCCCGTTGTCCGTCAACTTTCCCACGGTAAAGTCTTTGCTTCCAGTCTACATTAGCCAACTCCTGCCTCATCCTATTGTAGTCTCCTTTGTTTAAGCACTGGATCTTGGATTGGATTTAATCTTCCAGCTTTCCAGCTGTGTTCTAAGTTCAACCAGATTTATCAGAAGTCTTTTATCAGATTACGAGGTGAGGCAATGTTTCCTGGGTGTTTTGTGTTACATTGTCGAAGACCTTGGCTTTGTATTAAAGTACAGGATAGATATTCACAACAGAGTATTCTGGACGGTGTGAATGTCCTCACAGTCTAAAACCATAAATCACTGTCTCCCCTCAGTTTAAAATTGCAAAATCATTATCTCCTACACGCTTCCTCACTATCTAAGTTTGGAACGCTAATCCACCTGACTATCCTGCTTTTTCCAAAAGATGAAGGTGGTGAGTTTTGGATGCAGCTTTCCAGTTATTACCGTAAGAAGATGAGCACTGGGCACAGGAGAGGCAATGCAGCCCTTCGAACCAGCCCCACCATTTAATACGGTGATGATTGAGCTCACCTCGGTCTCAGCTGGGTTTCCCACCTGCTCTCTCTCACCCTTCATCTCATTGCAAATTCAACATCTGTATCTCTTCATTAAATCTGCTCATTGTCCTGGCATCCACCGCATTTTGAATAGGGAATTCCACAGATTCACAACACATCGAGATAATCATCCATGGAGTCCACACCAATACTCTAATGAGCATCCCATTCAGACTCACCCATTCCCTGTATTTCCCATGGTTAACAGTTTAACCTGCACATGCATGGATACTGTGGGCAATGTAGCATAGCCGATCCACTTAACCTGCACATCTTTGGACTGTGGGATGAAACTGGAGCAGCCAGAGGAAACTCGCACAGACACGGGGAGAACGTGTAAACTCCACACAGTCACCGAAGGCTGGAATCAAATCCAGGTCCCTGACGCTGAGAGTCAGCAATGCTAACCATTGAACCACCTCTGCTTAAAATCTGCTCCTCCTATTCACTTCCCACGCCCCAGTTGGCTGAATCTATATTCCTTACATCAGAAAATCAGGTTGTGGAAGCAGGTGTCTCAGTAAAACCCAGTGACAGCCCACAGGTCCTGTCTGTCTGAATGGGGATCCTATACACAACATCCTCCAGCCTATACTTTTCATTCACATTCCAGAGACAGGCTCCAGTGACTTCATGGGGGCTACAACTCCCACAGTACCTGTGGCAGGGACCGCACGTGTGTGGGGAAACCCTGCACGCTACATGTGCAGAATGTGAGCGGGTTTTGGAACATGTGCTTTGGGTAAGTATACTTTGAGGACGAACATATCGGTTGGGGGGCAGGAGGTCAAAGTGTCATTACACCCATGTGGGGCCAAAGGCCATCCTCAACTCGTCATAACACTGGGCATCGACCAATGGGAAACAAGGAAGGATCTGACCCATTCTCCCAGACTGAAGGTTCCTCTTCTGTCTAGGATCTGCCACCTCCCTTTCTGTTTACTTTTGTTTCATTCTGCTGTTACATTATTGACTTGCAGCAACTGAAGGGAAAGGAAGTGAACCCAGAAAGGGTGTAGTCTAACCAGGGACGGGAAGTGGTGGAATGGATCTGTTTATCAGTAACTCCATGAGAATGGGGAGGGTGTACATTAGGGGGTAGCAGAGTCAGAATGGTGGGAGAGAGAAAGTGGGTTGGCGGGTTACAGCTTCGGGGGAAGAAAGGGGTAAAAGATATTCCAGAGAAACTAGAATTGTCTGTTCTGAATTTCTAATCTGTACATATTCCTTTATATAGGGTGCTAGATGGTGAAGATTTGCAGACTGAAATCTCAAAGTCATGTGCAGATTGTGATTAAGTTAACCAGCATTTGAAGAACCAAAGATAGAGAATCACTCCACCAAAATCCTGCAACACTCTCCCTCCCAGCATTGTCGGTCTCTCTGCACCAAATGGACTGTGAATGGTACAAGACAGCAGCTCACTACCATCTTCTCAAGGGTAACTAGAGATGGGGAATAAATGCTGGCTGAGCCAGTGATGCCCATATCCTGGAAATGGTTTCTATCTCTAGTTGCTGAAACCCAGTTGATGTTACTGCAGGATGATGAGGGATGCTGAGTGTATCCTCCAGGAGGCAGCACCATCACATTACCCCTGCCTACACCCACACAGTAACACCACAACGTCACTGGAACAAAAGGCAGTAAAACCAAAGGAGGACTTAGATATAGTTCTTGAGGTAGAGTCATGAAAGGGGATTGGAACACAGCAGGAACAGGAGACTGAGCTGGATGGTCAGCTGTTTCCCATTGAATGGTGGAGCAGGATTGAAAGGCCGAATGGCCTCCTGCTGCTATCTCCCAGGTATGTATATAGCCATGGAGCCCGGGAAGGAAGGAGTGCGCAGGGATTCTCCAAGAGATTGCACTTCCACAACAGGTTTTAGTGAGCGATGGTTTGATGGATTTTATTTAACATTTACAAACCTTGTGTTAAAGATAAATTTTGGTTTTAAAATGTTGTGAAAGTTTTTTGAACAGCAAATAAAATTAAAGAAAATAATTTGTCTGAATATAACAGTTTTAAAACTTTCAACCTCTGTAAAACAAAATCCTGTCTATTCCTGGACACCACCACTTTCCAGCTACTCAAGCTCCAGGGAAATATTCCCTCCCTGTCTGAACCTTTGGTTTGATTTAACTGCTTTTCAGTTCTCATTCTGTGAGCTGTGAAGCGTTCTTTTTCCCCATTTCTCTGACCAGAAATATTATCACAGCAACCTTCCCACCATCAAAATCATCATTACGCCATTTTGCTTTTGATTAACATATAATCACCAGCAGTGCAAAAGTGAGGGCTGCAGATGCTGGAAACCAGAGCCTAGATTAGAGTGGTGCTGGAAAAGGGCTTTTGCCACAATGTTGATTTTCCGGCTCCTGACCTGCTGTGATTTTCCAACGTCACTCTAATCTAGACATATAATCATCTGCAGTAAACCATTTGTGTAACCAATTGAATATTTCCAAACAAAGCCCATTACGGGCCAAGCAAACCATTACAAGTGACAGAGTGAGAAAAGGACGAAATCAAAGTAGAGTTGTGGGGAGGGGGCAGCGGTGGAGATAAAGCACTGTATCCCCTGCGGAACCCACCTCTATCTAAAGGCATCAAGAGCATTGATACACACCACATGCTCCTTCTCCAAGGACACCCGGCTGTGTAGCCTTTATCCTCAATCATGGAATAGAATCCCGACAGTGTGGAAGGAGAGCATTGGCCCATCAAACCCACCGACCATCCGAAGAACATCACGCCCAGAGCACTCCATCCCTGTAACACTGCATTTCCCATGGCTGGTCCACCTAGTCTGCACAATCCTGGATACTGTGGACAAGGTAGCACGACCGATCCACCTAACCTGCACATCTTTGGACTGTGGGAGGAAACCAGAGCACCTGGAGGGGACCCACACTATCATGGGGAGAATGTGGGGACTCCAACCTTGTAACTAGTGCTGTGAAGCAGGAGTGCTATTATCACAATTTAAAATAAAACAGATGATCCCTGCTCATTGTCCCATTGCTGTTTGTAGAGACATCCTGCCCAGAGGGACATCCTGAGGTTTAGACAGTGGCAATGTAAGTTCAGTCAACCCAGCCCAGTTAATGTGGTTAACAACAACAACATCAATACTGCAACAGTGTCATCATGTACAAGGGCCGCTCCTGAGTCTGATGAACAGTAACATCAGAATCAGAGTCCTGCAGTCCACGCGGAGCAGGTGGATGACCACTTCCCTGTGAGCACTCACTGGGCTCTCAATCGTGTTGAAGACGCAGCAAATCCATTGTCACACAGAGGGGTGAACAGCTCCTACCCAGTGTGAACCCGCTGGGGTCTCGGGGGCAGGATGAATCACTGAATCACTTCTCTCACACAGCATCTGAATGGCCTCTCCCCTGTGTGGGCTCACTGGGGACTCCGCAGGTGCTGCATTTGAGTGAATCTCCCCACACACTGGGAACAAGTGAATGATCTTTCCCCAGAGTGAGCTCGCTGGTGTTTAAGCAGGTCAGAGGACAGAGTGAATGCTTTCCCACACACTGAGCAGGTGAATGGCCTCTCCCCAGTGAGAATGCACTGATGTCTCTGCTGGTGAGAGATTTGAATGAATCCTTTCTCACACATGGAACAGGTGAAGGGTCTAAACCCACTGTGCCATCTCTGGTGCCTCAGCAGATTGTGAGATCGAGTAAATCCCTCCCCATACGTGGGGCAGGTGAACAGCCTCTCCGCAGTGTGACTGTGTCGGTGAGTGTCCCATTGGGAGGGGTAAGTAAATTCCTAATTCTAATTGAGTGCATCCTACTGTTTGTCTCAGTTGTCATTGACAATCTCATTCCTCCCGCACCAGAACCTGTTCCAGAGAGGGTTCCAGAACAGGCAGAATGGTCAGCTGCAGTTGGTCACCTGACCGGTCACTGGACACGACAGGTTCACTCTCCACAGATGCTGCCAGACCTACTGAATTTTTCCAGCAATTTCTGTTTTTATTTCTGATTTCCCAACATTTGCAGATGTTTAGTTTTCCAATGCTCATCTTGCCTGTTGCAGATGAAATTAAAGGGTTTCAAAAATTGTACGTTAGGTCACACATCAGCTATGATCATCCTGAATGGCAGAGCAAAGTTGAGGGGCTGAATGGCCTCCTCCTGTTCCAATGAAAGTTGTCCATCTGCGGCTTTCGGCAACATTTCCCCTCACTGCTCACTTCACCCTCATATCGAACACACTGTTACTGACTGAACAAACCTCCTGTGTTTGAACTAAACCTGCTAATGCTCAGTGGCTCCCTCTCCTGCCACCCGGGTTTAACTCTCATCATCGAGTGCTGTCTCATATTACTGCAGGAATGCCGACAAGGATTAATCCTGGAGTCTGTATCCGCTGGGATTCACAATCACCGTTTATTTCCTTCTTCCTCTTTCATTGTGTCGATTGAACTCTCGGTTTCAATCCAATCTCCTGTTAAGCTCTTCAACATGTCCATGTGGGTGGACTAGAGGCAGCTGGGATTTAATGAAGGGAAGTGGGGATTAGGCGGAATCCCGAGGAGAGGTGACAGCAAAGATAGTTCTCATTGTAATGGCAGAGTTTCTCCGTAACACAGAGTGTGGTGAGGCACCTGAGTTTGTTGGGGGAGACAGATTCAATCAGGGATTTGGAAAAACACACAGACACTGACCTGTTCGTCTGATTGTTAACTCAGACAGATAGTAAGCAAGATGCACATTTAGATCGCACCTTTGATGATCTGGGACAATGAAGCATGCTTTCAACCCAATGATTTCAACCTCAAATCTCTGAAAACACAGACACAAAGCTTTCTACTCGTTTTCTCTGAGCCTCCTCTTTCCTTGAGAAAAGCGTTTTGAGCTGTTCAGCCTTTCCTGGTGATTATAACCGCTATGTTCCTGTAAGATTTGTGACTGAACCTTTATTTTCCTGTTCCTTGTGAGTGATGAAAGTAGCAAAAACAGTTCCTGACCTGTGAGGGGTTTCGGTTGGAGTATTTATATTTACAAATTCATTCCCACCCTCACAGTCAGTGTGAAATTGATGTAAAACTGAAGGAAGTGAGTGAGTGAGCACCCACAGAACCATAAAGGAAGCATATGTATCTGAGTTGAATAACCTACTCTAAGATCAAACTAACCAACACGCCCTTCATTTCCTATCATCCATGTGCCTATCCAAGAGTCGCTGATGGATCTGAATCTACTGCCACCACTGGCAGGGCATTCCACGCACCCGCCACTATCTATAAAGAAACTATCTCTGACATCTCCCCACAACTTCCCCCATTCACCTTAAAATTATGCCACTTTGTGGGGAAAACTCTTTCATTATCTACTCTATCTATGCCTCATCATCTTATAAAAATCTATCAAGCAAACTCTCACCCTCTTTCACCTCAATGACCAAAGCCCCAGCTCCCTCAACCTTTTTTTTCATAAGACAAGCCTTCTAGTCCAGGCAGCATCTTGGTAAATCTCATCTGCACCTTTTCTAAAGCTTCCTCATTCTATGTAAAATGAGGTGATCAGAACTGAACACAATATTCCAAGTGTAGTCTCACCAGGGATCCATAGAGCTGCAGCATAACCTCGTGTCTCTTAAACTCAATTTTCCTGCGAATGAAAGCCAACACAGCATATACCGTCTCAATAAACCTATCACCTTGGATGTCAGCCATGAGGGATGTATGGACGTGCACCCCACGATCCCTCTGTTCCTCCACATTGTCATGAATCCTGCATTTAATCCGAAAATATGCACTCAAATTTGAAATTCCAAAATGAATAACTTCACACTTTCCCAGGTTGAACTCCATCTGCCACTTCTCAGCCCAGCTCTGCCAATGTCCTCTAGCAACCTACAAAAGCCCTCCACACTATCGACAACTCCACCAACCCTCGTGTCATTGGCAAACTTCCTAACCCACCCTTCCACTTCCTCATCCAAGTCATTTATAAAAATCACAAAAAGCAGAGGTCCCAGAACTAATCCCTTCAGAATACTACTGGTCACCGTGCTCCAAGCTGAAAACTATCCATGTAATCTCACCCTGTCTTCTATGGGCCATCCAATTTATTTTCTAACTAGGCAGGTTTTCCTGTATCCCATGCTTCATTACTTTCTAAATGAGCCTACCATGGGGAACCTAATCAAACACCTTGCTAAAATCAATATACACCACATCCACTACTCTGTCTTCATCAATGTGTTTGTCACATCCTCAAATAATTCAGTAAGGTTTGTGAGGTATAACCTGCCGCTCGCAAAGCCATGCTGACCATCTCTAATCAATCAATACTTTTCCAAATAATCATAAATTCTGTCTTTCAGAATCCTCTCCAATAATTTTCCCACAACTGATGTAAGACTGACTCATTGATGATTCCCAGGATTATCTCAATTGCTTTTCTTGAATAAGGGAGTAATGTTTGCCACCCTCCAATCATCTGGTATGACTCCAGTGGACAGTGAGGATGCAAAGATCATTGCCAAAACACAGTAATCATTTGCCTCCCTTGCCATAACAACCTAAGTTATATCCTTTCTGGCCCAGGGGACATCTATCCCTGTGATTTTTCAATATGCTCAGCACATTCTCCGCCTTAGCATCGACCTGTTCCACCATATCAGCCTGTTTCACGCTGTCCTCACAGGAACAAGGTCCCACTCACTCGTGAATACTGAAGCCAAGTACTCATTAAGGACATCCCCTATCCCCTCTGACTCCTGGCACAAGTTTGCTTCACTATATGGGGTATAAATGTGGAATTATGTCTCAGCACTGAATTAATGTAAAGATATTGCAGTGTACAATCACTCGATTACTTTGAATATTGAGCTGTATTTTAACTGAGAAAACACAGTTGAATTGATTTGATTATATTTCATTTCACGCTAACATTTATTGTATTTCGAAGCACAATAAGAGCTTTCTTTTTACATATATATAACTTACTTAAAATTCCTCGCACGTTTATGTACAGAAAATAGAATTAACATCTGTTTGTTCCTTTCTTTATCGATGACTGTTCATTTTGAATTTGTGGAAGTTATACATTGTTGAAAGGAAGGGAAATTGCATTTTTAAATCAAAGTACAATGATCATGCAGTTTTATCAATCTGTCTTTCAAAGAATTGTCATGAGATTCCTCTTTATTTAAGACCACCATTGTAATGTTATTGTAAAATATTATTTAATTTCCAGTCCATTACACACAGAAACTACCTAATTAATTCCCATTCGAATACTGCAATAAACAGCTGATTAGTTTTCATTTGTGTAACCACATTAAACATAATATTACAATCCTGCCCGTCCTGGGTGGGAACATTATGAAAGGAGCTTGTGGAGCTGTGGCAGTGTCTATATTACTGGACTCGAGGGAAGGTTTCAAATCACACCTTCACCAGAAATATATCAAGAGCTATCTGAATGGTGATTAGAGAGCACCTAAGCACAGACTGAACTGCTTTTCAATTCAACATTAGATCTGCTTTTATCTATTACATCAATAATCACAAAATCTGATACTTATTTGTGTCAGGTTATCAAGAAATATGTGTTGGAAACTTCACTTTAGCCACATTGCTTTTACAAAAGACTTACATCTGTCCCTGTTTTCTCTAACTGAAAGAAATCTGAAGAGGATTTTCACTTTTACGAAAAAAAGGGGAGATGGTTCCCATTTAAATTAATGCTTCTTCGATTTGCCCCTTTTCAGCTTCTGTAAGGTTTCATAATAACGCTCTACTTTCGGATAGTGGGGATACCTGTATCTAATTCTGTTACTTATAAGTTCCTGGAGAAATTTGAAAATGTTGCAGAATTAAAGATAACGATGTCTAAGTAATGTGATCGATCTTTTTTTTGTTACAAAGAGGCAAGTCCAAACAATTGAAACACATTAAACATTATTCTCTCATGCTATAAATTTGAAATAAAGTTGATATCTTCTTCAGTAAACTAACAAATGCAACCACTAATTACATGTCAGCCAGCTGGTTACCTACTTTGTAACTAAATGTTGTGATTCATCTCAATATTACTCTGTCCTTTTATCAAAGTGAACTTGTATTTGTTCGGTTTATGAATTGTCAGAAACTTGTTTTTATTTTTCCATTCACCTGTTCATTTTGACCGATAGATTGAAATGTTTTGAAAATATTGGGGTTTGTTCATTTAAAAATAAGGTTTGCACGTCTCTCACATATCTCATTTCTTGTATTATGATTCAAGAATGTTTCCTGGTGGAATTCGAGTAAATTCCAAACATTTGTTGACTTCAAATAAAATCTGTAACACCCAGTTATCAATCTGTTGTTAATGTTTCAGCTGGTTACATTGACATTGATTAGGTTCTCATTCAGAGAGATCAATTAACAATTATAAACTATTTGCAGGATTATTGAATTGAAAGAGAGATACAGACGGGCAAACATTTTTTTGGAAGGAATTGCTTTTTCATTTGAATGTGTAAACTGTTCAAGAATTCTATCTCGCCTTCCATTGGTTTTCTTGTCGAGAATGCAGATTTAAAGTTCATGTGAATTTTAATGTGTTCTGTATTTTGAGATTTGTATCCGATTTAAGAAGAAAAGGAGAAACAATTAACATGAAAACTTTAGTGAATAGAAAGCAAAGGAAATTAAATTGACAGAGGCAACTTTTAGTATAATCTCTGAATATTCAGTCAAATTTTTCTAATGTCAAGAGCGTGGTGCCAGAAAAGTGCAGCAGGTCAGGCAGCATTCGAGGAGAAGCAGAATCAACGTTTTGGGCATAAGCCCTTCATCAGGAATATTTTCTGATTATGGCCTAAAGCCCAAAGTGTCGATCCTTCTGCTCTTTGGACGTGCCTGCCCTTGTCCAATGCCACACTCTTGGCTCTGATCTTCAGCTTCAGCTTTCCTCACTTTCTCCAAATATGTTTAATGAACATGAACTGAAAAGGTTAGCATCAGCACTTGAACAAGACCAAGTTAACACATTTTTTGCAATATTTATAGAGAAAACCTGTTTGAGAACATGCAACAAATCAGATCCAACAACACTCTTGCCGTTGGAACCCTTGGCCATTCATAATAAAGAATAACCATGCTTTGAACAACCAGTGTGGTGTATAACGACTGAACTGAAATACCAGAGGACAACGATTGCATTTATTGGAGGGAATGATAACCAGATCCTTTCGGTGATAGTGGTGATTAATCTCAGAAACAAAAAGATATTTATTGTGATTATTCCACTGAACAGCAATTAGCTGGTCATGAACATCTTTGTGTGGCTTCATGTGCAGTGTTCTGTTTGAACATTGATTTCAGTAACATTGAGATATTTTACAAGATTGACAATTGACGGTTAAAGATAAGTTTTAAAGGCAACATTTTTTTAAATGTCAGTTTTGTTTAGCGAAACACAATTCTATTTATACGGATTTCCTACTGTGTGGAAACAGGCCATTTGGCCCAACAAGTCTACACTGACGTTCCAAAGAATACTCCACTCAGCACCATTCTGCTCTCAGATTACTGGACATTTACCCCTGACTAATGCACCCAACCTACACATCCCTGAACAGATTGTGCAGCTTAGCATGGCCAATTTACCTAATCTGCACATCTTTGAATTGTGGGAGAAAACCAGAACATGCAAACTCCACACAAACATGTGGCCGAGAATGGAATCAAACACATTTGCATAACACTGTAAGACACAAGTGCTAACCACGGATCCTCTGTTCTAATGCCCAGCCCCCTTGCAAGAAGTGAAATATGTAAGAGACGTGCAAAACAAAAAATAAAAAGCTCTAACAAATCACGAATGAACAATAATTAGAAAATTAATATGATCAAAGGACACAACAATATTCAGGTCAATTGCATTGTTTAATTACAAATTTGGAATGAGCTAACTAATGAATAACGGGAATTGACATTTGTTTATTTCACTGATGAAGAAATTGCCTTGCTTTTCATCTTTGTAACACTGTAGAATAGGATTTATGTGCCTGAAATGTTTGAATTAAGTTCTTTCTATCAAAAGAAATCAGTACAATCACATTGTTTTTTTTCATCTTTAAGACTCAAACATTATCAAATACTTTCCAGGAATTTAGAACCAGTAAAATTAGTTAATTTGGTTACTTGGGAACTCGAAGCGAATAAACAGCAGATTCTGTGAATTATTCATTCAATGTGATTATTCAGCTGAAGACAACATCCCTTCTTTGCAAAAATGCTCAACTTCGAAAAATTCAAAATGCATTGTTTAATGAAACAATACAGACATGTTAACTCTTTTTCATTTGACTTATCAAAACGCGTGAATTTTACATGATTTTGTTGCATGAAAAATACTTAAATCTTATTGTGATTAGAAGTACAATAAATGTTTGCATTCAACTATGTTTCTTTGGGTAAAATAAGAGGAAATTCCACATTTACAGCAAATACTGGATTGAATGATTATTACGTATGAGCAACCTGATGAAGGAGCGTCGCTCCGAAAACTAGTGTGTTTCCAATTAAACCTGTTGGACTATAACCTGGTGTTGTGAGATTTTTAACTTTGTACACCCGACTCCAACACCAGCATTTCCAAATCAGATCAACCATGAGTTCGTTGAATGGTTTGCAGACTCCTTGCGCTGAATAGCATACTTCCACTTGGTTTAACATTTCGTCTAACGCCTTATTTTATTCATAAGTTCAGAATTGTGAGGGGATGGGATGAAGTGACAGAAAAGGTTCATTAAACCGATCAGACAGAGCAGGAACAAGGCTCATAAACTCAGGAAGAAGAAATGTGCTGTGACCTGGGGGCAACAAATGACACTGGGCACAGCACAGGCGGCTGTGTACAGAAGCTGTGATTGCTGAAGGAAGTTGCTAGATCTTTTACAGTTGGCAAGTCAGTGATCACGCTGGATGTTGGATCGTTGTATAATTCACAGACAGCAGAAATTTCTGAAAGAATGAAATGTTTGTTTCATTGGAGAAATTTTCTGTGGCTCCAATGCCGACTGACTGTTTGAAATACTGATCAGATCTTTGCGTGAAGTGTTAGGTTAAAATACTCATGAACAACCCAACTGGATAAACCTGTGCTCCCGATCTGTAGTATGTGAACGCATGTGATGAAAGCAGGAAGTCGTTCTCCAAGCAACTGGTCACTTCCTATTCATTATGTAATATCTTCCCTTCACAATAAATAAAAATCCACTCAGTTCAATTTACAATGCTTTAGGTGGAATATTAAGCCAAATCTTTCAAAATGCAGACTTTTGGAACCGAATCTTATTCAGCTGCACACATTAAAAGAATTTCTTTACATTTAAAGTCAACTAATTTAGACATTGTTTCCCTGCAACTTCCGACCGACTACACCCCATCCCTACACCTTTACCTACCCACACGCTGTGTCTCTCCTTGTGAAATTTATTCCTTGCATATCAACAAATGTGCCTTTCAAAATATTTTGAAAACCAGATTCTCGGAGTGACAGCGATTCTGTTCTCATCATTTCTTTCTCCTTCAAAGGTTTGATTAAAGGCATTGAACACCTGATATCTAGATGTTTACTTACTTGAAAGATGGAATTTTCCACCTATTTACTCTGACCAAACATTTCATAACCTACAAAAAAAACATTAAGTCTTCCTTGATTAAAGGATAACTGTTCTCAGTTTTCCAAGAAGACAAGTGAATAAAATCTCATCTTCAGTACACCCCCATCAGCATCTTCTCTAATGGCTTTACACCCCAGTAAACCCCGTCATTATCAATTCATGGAATCACAGAACCCTACAGTGCGTAAAGAGCATTTCAGTTAATCGGGCCGGTATCGACTCTCTGAAGAGCATCTCACCTAGACCCACCTCCCCTCCCTATTTCCATATATTTCACCTGAAGAAGGGGAATCCCTCCCCCCTTATGATTTCAAATAAACCTTTTGGAGTATAATCTGACGTCCTGTGATTTCTGACCTTATCCCCACATTTCCCATGGCTAATTCACTTAACTTACTTAATTCACTCCCTGGACAGGAGAGGGCAACTTGCCAATCAACCCAACCCTCCCTCTGAACACCAGTGCGAATTACTGAGACAATGTTCCATCATACTGATTAAATGCTGTATCATTTTGTAATGGTTTTATACCCTGGTAACAGCCTCATCAGAATAAATGAACCCAAATTCAATGTATCGAAACGGTACTCTGTCCTTTACAATTTCATTCGTGCTGCGGGAAATGCTTCTGCACTCATATTTGAATGTGTTTACGTTGTTTCTTCCTCAGCTTCCTGCTTCTAGTAAACACTTGAATCCGGAAGAAGTCTGTCAAATACTTTTCATTCCAACACAGTCACAAGGTGAAGTTTGCAGAAGGCACGTGTTTGGCCGTTCACTGACACACAGCCTTCCTGAGAGCTGCAGTCCTTCCCCACCTTTATTCAGGCAGCACTGTCCTTCCTGTGACATGCCCCATCTAGAATAGAAGGACAGGTATCAATACCCACACTTGGGAATGGAGCGACAGTTTTAAAATATTTACACTGTCCCCAGTGGAGAATTGAGCCCTGTGACAGGCGGGGATACTAACTACTATACTACCGAGAACAAGAGTGTCAAAGGAGGCCCTTCAACCAAATGTGGCCACACTTCTCAAATACAACTGCCTAATGAACTGAATCACATTTCACAATTCTTACTCCACAGACTTATATGTCTTGGCATCACAAGCTCACATCTGAATATTTATTCAGGTTGTAAGGGTTTCTGTCGCTCTGAACAATGCAGATAGTATATTCCAAATTCCAACCACCCACTGGCTGATAAAGCTTTTTTGTACATCTTCGCGACTGCGCTACTCAGTTCCTCTGAATCTGTGGCTGGGAATTGGGACTATGTGGCAGCAGTGGTTACTGCCTTGTGTGGGGAAACTGGTGAAGTAGCCAATGTTAAACTGCATTACGATTGAAGCATACATTTCAACAACACCTGTACTGTCCCCGGAGTTTTTGATGTTTTGGAGAAATCTACTTATCTCAGCCTTCAGCATATTAATGATGGAATCACCACAGCCTCTGGGGGAACCGATATTAAACGGTCAGCCCATTCTGAGTTCCCACATATCTGCCACTGTTCGCTTAGCACTAATATTGTGCATTATTTGCGCTGCCTAATATGTCCTATGAGACTGTATTTATTGCACGCTATCAGCGCTCTCATCTGTGGGATGCCGTGATCGTATAGTGGTTAGTACTCTGCGTTGTGGCCGCAGCAACCTCGGTTCGAATCCGAGTCACGGCAGTAATTCCTCTATCTGCTGCAGCTCTTGGGAAACACCAAGGAATCAGTTGTTTGGGTAAGGTAATTTTTTCCCTTCAAATTCTGCTCGCTCACATCTCTGTATTTCATATGTCAGAATTCAAATCCACCCGTTCTCAGAGATTTCACTCCTTCCTACCATCACTAACTGAACTTTTCATCCCACAGCCCCATTACATTAATTTAGAGATGCCGGTGTTGGACTATGGTGTAAAAAGTTAAAAACCATACAACGCCAGGTTGGAGTCTAACAGGTTTAACTGAGCACTAGTTTTCGGAGCACTGCTCTTTCATCATGTGGTTGCGGAGTCATTTCCTATTTCATTAAGGCATTGCAGAATCGAACACAGACTCTCACATTGATAGTGTTCAGTCTGTGCTGCTGCGGTCACCGTTGCTGGGTGAACGTGCCCCAACCCCACCATCGGGACCTGCAGATCAACTGATCCATTTGGTTACGGCTGTTGTGAGGCCAATCCTCAGGTAGCAGCTTTTACTGATATGGACTTGCGATTATGGGCGGTCAAGCTCAGGAAAATGACACAGGACAATATCGAGGAAAAGCGACTTCTTTCAGACAGATTAGTTTCACGGGTTTTCCGCAATGGCCGAGCACTGTTACCACGGAACTGTTAACTCAGATACAGAGCAAATGGACCAGAGACCCGGGTTTGACTCCAACCATGCCAGGTGTTAGAATTGGGATACAATACATATCTGGAATTACGAATCTAATAACACCTATAAATACATGGCCAATTGTTGAAAAAAACAAAACCATCGTGTTCACTGACGTCCTTTGAGGAAGGAACCTGCTATTCTTACCTGGTCAGGCCTCGATGTGACTCCAGACTCACTGCTATACGGTTGAGTCTCGACTACCCGCTGTGCAATTAGGGATCGCAATCAATACTCCCGAGACAGTCACGCCCTCATTCTGTAACAGAATAGGAAAAAAGTTAATTTAGCTCTCGCTAGATTCCTGTGTGCAGTTCTGCAACTCACAGTATAGCAATGATGTGATGTCACTGCGAACGTTGCAGGAAAGATTCAATGGGATATTGTCTGGGCAGAAGAGTTTCACTTATGAGGAGAGATTGGACAGACTGGGGTTGTTTGTCGCCGAGCAGAGGAGATTGGAGAAGACATAACTGAGATGTACAAAATAATGACGGATATGGATAGGATAGACTGAAAGAAGCGTTTGTTATTGATGGAGGGATCGAACACTGGGGCCAAGAGATTTCGGGAAAAGGCAGAAAGGTTTGATTATATGTGCGGAAAGGGTCAGAGAGGCGGAAACATTTTTAACCTGAAAAAAATTCAGATGTGAATTTGTGATGACAAGGAATGTAAGTCTATGGGCGAAACGATGGAAAACTTGATTGAGGTCGTTGAGCAGTTGTGTTGGACAAGTGCGGGCACAACAGGCTGAAGGGCTTCCTTCGATGTTGTTGTCCTCCACAGTATCGTGGTTAGTGTCCCCTCCTGTCTCAGGACTCAATTCTCCGCTGGGGGCATCGAAAATGTTTTAAATCTGTCACTCTGTTATCCAGTGAAGGTTATTAATGCCTGGCCTTCCATTCTCGGTGGGACGTGTCACAGGAAGGACAGTGCTGTCAGAATCAGCTGGGGAAGGACTGCAGCTCCTGGGGAGAGAGTGTGTCAGTGAAAGTGCTAACACGTAACTTCTGCAAACTGCACATTGTGTTTGTGCTGCAATGAAAACCATTATATAGAGTTGTTCCTGACTGATATGTTTATTTAAAGCAGGAATCTGAGGAAGAAAACAGAGTAAACCCATTCAGATCTGAGTGCAGAATCATTTCCAGCAGCACTAATGAGGTTGTACAGCGTAGAACCGCGTTTGGATGCATTGAATTCGGGTCGATGGGCGCAGCTTGCTTTCACTAGGCTGAGTTACCAGTGTGTAAAGCCATTAAACATGATACAGATAGTGTTCAATGTGATGGTACCTTTGCTCAGTATTTCACTCTGCTGTTAAGTCTGTAGGTTAGGTGGATTGGCCATGTTAAATTGCGCTGATGTGTCCAGGGAGTGAATTCAATAAGTTAAGTGAATTAGTCATAGGGAACGCAGTGATAAAGTCACACGATGCCAGGTTTTTATTTCAGTAGGTTTATTTGAAATAACAAGCCAGAGGTATGCGGGGATAGAGACTGGAGCTAGGTCTGGTTGAGATTTTCTTCAGAGTGTCCTTACAGACTCGATTGGCTGAATTGTACTTTCTTCATTGTAGGGAATCCGTGATTCTATCAGAGAGAGGACAATGCCAGCGCTTACTGGGGTACAAAGACATTAGATATTATGCTGACAGCGTTTAGTGGGGATAGAATTTTATTTATTTGTGTGTTTGAAAATTTGAAACTGAACAAAATAAAACCGAATGTAAGTTTTCCAGAGTATGTGAGGTTTGGAGAGAGGAAATAGGTGGTAAATTCTCTATTTCAATTCGGTAAATATCTGAACGTCACTCTTTCAAGAATATCGATGTAGGACAAAGAAATGATGGGAATAGAATTTCTGTCACTCTGAGAATCCGTTTCCAAAATATTTGGAAAGGCATATTTCGAGACACACAAGCAGTGAGTTTCACCAGGAGAGAGAGACAGCCTGTGGCCAGGTAAAAGTGTAAAAGAGGGGTGTGGAGGATGGAAGGTGCGAGGAAACAAAGTCTACTTTGGATAACTTTAGATGTAAAGAAAAATCGGAAACGTATGCAGCTAAAAAAGATTCAGCAAAAAAATTAAGAGTTTTGAAAGATTTAAATTAATATTCCCCATGAAGTATTATAAATGCAACAGAGCCGATTTGGTATATTGTCAAGGGAAGATCTTCAATAATGAACAGGAAGTGACTCGTCTCTTGAATATCGATTTCCTGCTTTAATCATATGCCTTAAATGGAGGATATTCGCCGTGATGTTGGGTTCATTTGATACCCACTGAAATCTGCCAAAGTAATTAAGCATCAAAACTGATATCTTTTCTTGTAGTTCAACCTTCTGTTTTTCTCATCAGTATTTCATTTAAACTGAAATATTTTCGGAGCAAAATTGAATACAACATTAAACGTTCCAATGATAGAAATCCAATTCACTTCCGATCATTGCAATGAACAGAGTGAGGTTGCAGCAAAATTAATAAAATGAAATGAACAAAACTGCTTTTCTGGGAATTTTACCCAGTCCGGGTTCAGTCATATGAGAAAGACTATCGAGCTAATACATCACCTTCACTTCTCTCTCCATATATACTTCTTCACGTGAGAGAGAAACTATGTGAAGAAATTATGAGTCAAGACTAAATGTGCGTGTGAATGTGACGGGAATTTCTTGTTCGCTGGTTCATTCTGAGACAATTCCGAATCGGAATGAATCAAGGACAGGTATTCCTTCCAAGGACGATGTAAATTCATTGGATTTTGCTGGTACTATTGTCCCGCTGAAAGCAGAAACATAATGATGTGGATTCGCCCTTTGCCACGGGCTAAAGTGGCCCAAAGGTTAAAGCGATGGTTGCATTTTTTTATGCATGTGTGGATTTGAATCCTACTCTGGCTGTTACTTCTATCAAACGCAGCTGTGGTTTCCCTCCGTGCCTCGCATCTTTAGTAGACATTGGATGGAGAAATTTGCTCTTGCCCTTCATTGCACCGGAGATTTGTGATAAATCTATACCACATCAAAGTCGAAATAAAGCAATTTATTTCTGTTGTAAGTTAAATTGGGATAATAAAATTGAGTGCAACATTCCGTTCATCCTTTCATTCCATCTTGACTTTCTCTGAATTTACATCAAATGAAACAAATAAGGAGAGATTAGATCAATAGTTTATCCAGTGGTGTTGTGAATGAATATTTTGATGTAACATTCCACATAAAGGTCTGATCAGTATTTTAAACAGTCAAGTGGAATTGGAACTGCAGAAAACTTCTTTAATGAAACAAATTTTACATTCTTTCACAAACTATTGCTGTGTGATTCATACCGCGATCCATCATCCAGCATGATCACCATCTTGCCAACAACATTAGATTCCCCCAATTTTATCAGCAATCACACCTTCTGCACATATCCATCTGTGGTGTGCACAATGCCATTTGTTGTTTCCAGGCGACAGCACATTTCTTGTTCATCAGCTTATGAGCCTCGTTGCTGATCTGTCTGATCAGTTTGAGAAAACTTTTCTATCACTACATCCCATCACCACAGAATTCTAAACTTATCACTAAATAATGTGTTAGACAAAATGATGTAGAATTGCAAGTCGGCCATTGAGCCCATCGAGTCTGCTCCACCATTCAATGAATTCATGGCTGATCTGATAATCCTCAACTCCATTCTCCTGCCTTACCTCGACAGAGCTTCATCGTCTTTCTGGTTAAATATCAGTCTGGTACAGTTTGGAAATACAGAAAACTCAGCCTCAACAACAGTTTTGGTTAGGAGTTCCAATGATTCACTGGCCCCTGAGCAAAGAAATTAATCCTCATTTCTGAACTAAATAGGCAATAACTAATTCTGAATTCATGTCCTCTGGTGCGCTTCATACCTGAGGGTTAACCACCTGCCCATATCTACCCTGTCAAGGTCCCACGAATATTGAATGTTTATAAACGTAATTATGTGTTTATAGAGCTCCCCTCCGCCTCCTTTGCTTCAAGGAGAATAATCCCAGCCTTAAAAAAAATTCCACTGAGCTCCATTTTCTCCGGTGTTGACAACATCCTCGTAAATCTCTGCTGTCCCCTGCAGCTGCCTTATATATTATTAAGGCAGGTGGAGACAGTTATGTAAGGCAACGGTTGAAATTTCAAGCACAGAGGGAGTTGGAAATTGAAATCAGACAGCGATTGGAATCAGATTTGTCCACACAAGGATGAAATAGAGTAATGATAACTCTGACAAATGAGAACCTAATCGTATCCCATTGGCACTCAATGGTTTTACTGTAACCCAGTTCCCCTGAGTAATCGTCCACGGAGCTAGTATTTAGGAAAAAGAGATTGAGACTGGCTATTAGCCTAACCTCGATGGTGGGCAAGTTGTTGGAGGGAATCCTGAGGGACAGGATATACATGTATTTGGAAAGGTAAGGACTGATTTGGGATAGTCAACATAGCTTTGTGCGTGGGAAATCATGTTTCACAAACTTGATTCAGTTTTTTGACTAATTAACAAAGAATATTGATGAGGGCTGAGCAGTAGATGTGATCTATATGGACTTCAGTAAGGCGTTCGACTAGAGTCCGCATGGAGACTGATTAGCAAGGTTAGATCTCACAGAATACAGAGAGAACTAGCCACTTGGATACAGAACTGCCTCAAAGGTTGAAGACAGAGGGTGGTGGTGGAGGGTTGTTTTTCAGACTGGAGGCCTGTGACCAGTGGAGTGCCACAAGCATGGGTGCTGGATCCTCTATGTTTTGTCATTTACATAAATGATTTTTATGCGAGCATCAGAGGTACAGATAGAAAGTTTTCAGATGAAACCAAAATTGGAGGTGTCGTGGACAGTGAAGAGGGTTACCTCAGATTACAATAGGATCTGGGCCAGATGGGCCAATGGGCTGAGAAGTGGCAGATGGAGTTTCATTCAGATAAATGTGAGGTGCTGCATTTTGGGAAAGCAAATCTTAGCAGGACTTATACACTTAATGGTAAGGTCCTAGGGAGTGTTGCATAACAAAGAGACTTTGGAGTGCAGGTTCATAGCTCCTTGAAAGTGGAATCGCCGGTAGATACGATAGTGAAGAAGGCGTTTGGTATGCTTTCTTTATTGGTCAGAGTACTGAGTACAGGAGTTGCGAGGTCATGTTGCGGCTGCACAGGACATTGGTTAGGCCACTGTTGGAATATTGCGTGCATTCCTTGTCTCCTTCCTATCTGAAAGATGTTGTGAAACTTGAAAGGGTTCAGAAAAGATTTGCAAGGATGTTGCCAGGGTTGGAGGATTTGAGCTACAGGGAGAGGCTGAACAGGCTGGGGCTGTTTTCCCTGGAGCGTCAGAGCTAACGGGGGGGGGACCTTATAGAGGTTTACACAATTATGTGGGGCATGGATAAGATAAAAAGACAAGGTTTTTCCCCTCGTGTTGGGGAATCCAGAACTAGAGGGCATAGGTTTAGGGTGGGGGGAAAGATATAAAAGAGACCTAAGGGGCAACGTTTTCACGCAGAGGGTAGGATGTTTATGGAGTGCTCTGCCGGACGATGTGGTGGAGGCTGGGACAATTGCAACTTTCAGAGGCATTTGGATGGGTATATGAATAGGAAGGGTTTGGAGCGATATGGGCTGGGTGCAGGCAGGTGTAATTAAATTGGTTAGGGATATCTGTTTGGCATGGATGGATTGGACCGAAGGGTATGTTTCCATGCTGTACATCTCTATGACTCTATTACTCCACATAAACACTCTGTCACCAAAAAACATGTTCGTTGATAGCCAGTTTTTGATTATAAACTCAACTTATTGATTTTTTTGAGGAGGTGAGCAAGCATGTGGATGAGGGTAGAGCAGTGGATGTAGTGTACATGGATTTTAATAAGGCATTTAATAAGGTTCCCTATGGTGGCTTGTGGAAAGTCAGGAGGCCGAGGAGAGTGGGAAATTTGGCCAGTTGGATAGAGAACTGGCTAACCAGTCGAAGTCAGAGTGGTGGTAGATGGTAAATATTCAGCCTGAGGCCCAGTTACAAGTGGAGTTCCGAAGGGTTCAGTTATGGGTCCTCTGCTGTTTGTAATTTTTATTAATGACTTGGAAGAGGGAGTCGAAGGGTGGGTCAATAAATTTGCAGACGATACGAAGATTGGTGGAGTTGTGGATAGTGAGTAGGGCTGTTGTCGGCTTCAAAGAGACTTAGATATGATGCAGAGCTGGGCTGAGGAGAGGCAGATGGAGTGCAACCCTGTCAAGTGTGAGGTTGTCCATTTTGGAAGGACAAATAAGAATGCAGAATACAGGGTTAACAGTAGGGTTCTTAGTAAGGTGGAGGAGCAGAGGGATCTTGGGGTCTATGTTCATAGCTTTTTGAAAGTTGCCACTCAAGTGGATAGAGTTTGTAAGAAGGCCTATGGTGTATTAGCGTTCATTAGCAGAGGGATTGAATTCAAGAGTCGTGAGGTGATGCTGCAGCTGTACAGGACCTTAGTAAGGCCACACTTGGAGTACTGTGTGCAGTTATCGTCGCCTCACTTTCGGAAAGATGTGGAAGCTTTAGAGAGGGTGCAGAGGAGATTTAACAATATGTTGCCTGGATGGAGAATAGGTTGTACGAGGATAGGTGAGAGTGCTAGGCTTTTTCTCATTGGAACGGCGAAGGATGAGGAATGACTTGATAGAGGTTTATAAGATGATCAGGGAAATAGATAGAGTAGACAGTCAGAGACTTTTTTCCCGGGTACAATAGAGTGTAACAAGGGGACATATATTTAAGGTGAAGGGTTGAAGGTATGGGGAGATGTCAGGGGTAGTTTCTTTACCCAGAGAGTGATGGGGGCATGGAATGCCCTGCCTGTGAGAGTGGCCAAGTCAGCATTACTGGTGACCGTTAAGCGGCAATTGGATAGGTACATGGATAGATGCTTACGCTAAGACAATTGTTTGGCACAACATCGTGTGCCGAAGGGCCTGTTCTGTGCTGTATTGTTCCTTGTTCTATGCTCTACGTTCTAACTCATTGCTCCATGAATCCTACATCGTTTATAAGGCACAAATGAGATGTGGAACATAACTCTCTCTATTTGCCTAGATGGGTGTAACTTCAATAACACTTAAGGTACTAGGCACCATCCACGACAATGCAGTCACTTGATTGTACCCTCTTCAATACCTGAATATTTAGTCCTTTCACCGCTAAGGCACAATTGCAGAGAATGCACCAACTACACAATGCACTGGCGTAAGTCATCCGGGCATTTTTGACAGAACCTTCAAAGCTCAACAACAGTACTGACTCGAAGGACAAGGTTGGAAGATGCAACGAAACACTACCATTTGAAAGTTCCCCTCCAAGGCCCATAGCACCCTGACTTGGATAGAAATCAGTGATAAACTCATTGAATAGTAAAGCAGTCTTGATGGGCAAAGTTGCATACTTCAGACCTCCATCTTTTATCTTAAAATTTAATAAATGTTGATTAACGCAGTGACCAGACTTGTGCTCAGTCCTTCAGCTATTCGCTATACTGGTGTGTGCTAAATTCTACTATCGTCCTCAACCTGTGGTCAACCATCGAAAATATCCAAAAAACATCTCATTCAACTGATTCTCCTCAAGATGAAAGTGGTGCTGGAGATGTCCAACAGGTCCAGCAGCATCTGAGGAAAATTCAATGTTTCAGGCAGATGCCCTTCATCAGGAACAAGACTGTGAGCCTAGGGGTGGAGAGATAAATGGGAGGGCCTAGGTCTGGGGAGAAGGTCGCTGAGAGTGCAGTAGGTAGATAGAGGAGTAGGTGAAGGTGATATGTCAGAGAGGAGGGTAGAGCGGATAGGTAAGAATGAAGATACACAGGTGGGACAGGTCAGGAGGACGGTGCTGAGCTAGAAGTTTAGAACTGGGGTAAGATGGGTGAGAGGAATTGAGGAAAATGATGAAGTCCACATTGATGCCATGGGGTTGAAGGATCCCGAGGAAGAAGATGAGGCGTTCTTCCACCAGGTGTCAGGTGGTGAGGGAATGGCGATGGAGGTGGTCCAGGATCTGCGAGTCCTCAGGGGAGAGGGAGGGGGAGTTGAAATGTTTGACCATGGGGCAGTGGAATTGATTCTTGCAGGTGTTCTGCAGATGTTCTCTGAAGTGCTCTGTTAGAAGACATCGCTCTACCCAATTTAGAGGAGACCGCATCTGGAGCAGCAGGTGTAACGAGTGATATGTGTGGAAGTACAGGTGAACTTTTGATGGATGTGGAAGTCTCCATTGGAGCCTTGGACAGAGGTGAGGGGCAAGATGTGGACTCAGGTTTTGCATTCCTGCGGTGGCAGAGAAAGGTGCCGGGAGGAAATGGTCGTCCATTGGAAAGGTCTTTGAGGAAAGTGGATAGGTTTGGGGAAGGGAAATATATCCCGGCTGGTGGGGTCAATTTAGAGGTGGTGAAAATATCGGGCGATAATTGATTTATGCGGAGGTTGGTGGAATGGAAGGTGAGGCCCTTCCTCTGTCCTTGTTCTGTCCTGGCCGTGTTTTGAGGTGTGGGGTTCATGGATGGAGGTGCAGGGCATGGCTGGGATGCGTTAGAGAACATCTTCAAACACATGGGAGGGGACGTTCCGCTCCTTAAAGAAGGAGGCCATCAGGTGTGTTCTAGGTTGGAACTGGTCTTCTGGGAGCAGATACGGTTGAGGTGGAGGAGTTCTGAACACAGGATAGTATTTATGCAGTAGGTGGTTTGGGAGGTGGTGTAATCCAGATAGCTGTGGGAGTCAGTGGCTTTGCAAAAGAAATCAGTAACACTGACCTCCAAAGATATTTTTCCCTCCTCACCCCATCCACTTTCCGACAAGACAGTTCCCTCCACGACTACCTAGTCAAGTCCACGCCCTTTAATGACCCAACCTCCCTCCCAACACCTTCCTCTGCCACCACAAGAATTGCAAACCCTGAGCCCACGCACCCTCCACCTCCGCCAAATGCCCCAAAGAAGCCTTCCACATCCATCAAAATTTCACCTGCACTTCCACACATGTCATTTATTGCATTCGTTGTTATCGATGCAGTTTCCTCTAGAGTGGGGCCGCCAGACACCTTCTCACAGAGCGCTTCAGAGAACATCTCCAGGACACCGGCAACAATCAACCCCAATGCCCGTGACTGAACATTTCAACTCCCCCGCCACTCTCCCGAGGACATGCAGGTCCTGGGCATCCTCCACCACCACTCCCTCACCACCCGACGCCTGGTGGAAGAATGTCTCATCTTCTGCCTTATGACACTTCAACCCCATTGCATCAATGTGGATTTCTCCAGTTTCCTCATTTCCTCTCCCTCACCTTTCCTTAGTTCCAACCTTCCAGCTTGGCACCGTCCTGCTGACCTGTCTCACCTGTCTATTTTCATTCCCACCTATCCGCTCCACCCTCTTCTCCGACCTAACACTCTTATCCCCTCCTCCATCCACCTATTGCACTGTCAGCCAAATTCTCCCAAACCCCAGCCCTCCCATTTATCTCTCCAACCTCGAGGCTCCCAGCCTTATTCCTGATGAAGGCTTTTGCCCAAAACGTCATTTCTTTCTGCAACTCGGATGCTGCCTGACCTGCTGTGCTTCTTCAGCACCACTCTAATCTTGACTCTGATCTCCAGCATCTACAGTACGCACTTCAGTACAACTGATTCCCCTGTCCATTGATCTTCAGTGATCATGAATGTCCATTCCAAGATCTCTTTGTCTGTCTACACCACATAGGATACTCACTGTTATTGTTTCTTCTCCCAAATTTCTTTAACACTCATTGGTCTGGATTCAATTCTGTTCGACTTTTTTCCTTTCCACCTGATTGATGCATCCCTGCATTCTCTGACATTCTTCATAATAGTCAACTACGCGACCAATTGTTGCATCGTCAGCAAACCTCTGAACCATGGCTCCTATAACTAAGTCTAAATATTTGGTCTACATCAGAAAACTGTGGAACTCCACTGGAAACACCCATCCAAACAGGGTTCATTGCTGGTTGGGATTAACAGCTGCAATAACAGTAGAATTTAATTCCTGCTGTCATTTGTAAACTTGCTAGTGACTCCGTCAGTTGGTCTCCAGAGTGATCACTTCTCACGTATGAGAGTGGTGAATGACCTGTGTGTATTGTGACTGAGCAAGTGAGTTTTAACATGAGCAGGTAATTGAATCCCTTCCTGCAGACACCCCATGGCCCTGACTGCTTGGTACTGCGGGTATTCTTGTGTCTGTTTAGTTTGATAATCAATTGAATTCGAGTCCACAAAGGCACGATTCCCATTTTCCGCATTATCCATGTATTTTTATTCTTCCTTATTCTCCAGGGATTGTAATCATTGGTCTGAAGAGGATCTGTTATTCATTCTTAATTCACCGTGAACTGAGTCAGAGGGCATTCATGGGTGAACTACGTTGTCATCCATCTTGACATGTGGTGTCCTCTTCTTTCAACCACACGGGTATTAGAAAGAAACGTCTATTAATGACATGCGTATAAAGGCACATTAAATCATTTTTCGTGCTAATTCTGCATGAATTTGCGATTATTGATCCACAGTTTAGGTTCAGTCCCTACAGTCAACATGCTGACTTCTCCAGTTGTTCATAGTTCACTGTGATGCATCCAGTGTGTGCATAACGTTTTGGAGCTTGATTCCCACATCTTGTGTTTATCTGTGCCTTGTTCCCAGCCTTCATCAATGGCGAGAGCAACGGGCGAGGAAGAGACCAATGTGTAAGTCTTTCCGTACTTATGCATGGCACCCACATCTGCAATTCTCTACTGTGCATTTATAGTCAGTTCTCGGTGCCCCAACACCCACGCCCTGCCCCTTTTGAAATATTTCCATTATTTTGTGCAGTTTTTCTGTGCTCTTCTCACCAAGATGAATCACTTCTACTCAACCTGTTCCAGATTTCATTTGACAAAACAGTCATTAAGAATCCCATTACATAAACACGCCCTTCACATCTCTTGTATTTTGGTTTTCCTGGATCTCTTTCATACGATAAAAGGTCCCAGCTGCTCGACTTGAAAAAGAAAATCGCGTTGCTTTTCATTATCCCGATGTGATCTACGTTTCAATGCAGTTTAGGCAACTGACTCAAATTATTCTTTGAGATTTTATGATAGCGTCGATGCATATAAATTGACCATTGGAGTTCCAATTTCAATAAGACAGGTGTCAACATACAAAAATAGCAACATTGAAAACAGCGACGAGAGTGGAATTCTAACCCACGCGCGCAGAGCGCAATGGATTAGTAGTCCATCACCTTAACCTCTCGGCCACCTCGTCACATATGCTGGCATGTGTATGAACTTATGAATAAGTGAATTGCGTAAATTATGCTGAACAGTAGATATTTCTCCCTGGTCCAGTGAAATGCTAAATAGCACAGTACGGTCCCAAGACTATGGTCTGACCTCTGGGTTGTGGGGCAACGGCATTCCCACTGTGACACTCTGCTCACAGTGATCTGAACAAAAATGAAGAAAAGACTATGTAACAAAGTCTGTTGAAATCTGTGAATATTTGAAGTCAACGGAATGAAGAACCTGAAAAAGCAGGAGGTGTTCTTTCAAGAAAGAGTTGGATAGAGCTCATAAGGGTAGTGTAATCAAGTGTTGTGCGGATAAGGCAGGAACAGGATACTAATTGAGAATGATCATCCATAATCATAATGAATGGTAGTGCTGGCTGGAAGGGTAGAATGGCCTACTCCTGCACCTATTGTCTATTGTCGATTAAATTGCCTGTAAGGAATTGTTTTCCGGACTGGAGGAGAGTGCATAGTGCTCAATGTCATTATTCGGAACACCTTTCTTCTGCTCAGATATTTTTGACACGCACCTGTGTACAGAACAGACAACTTCAAAATCCTAAATGAGGTTAAACTGACAATTGAATTCAACAATGCAAAAACCTTGATCTGTGTCATTTTCCTGGGCCATGCTACAACAAGTCACTGTATGATCACAGCAACACAGTGAGCAAGTGTCAGAAGGAAAATGAGTGCAGTACCAGAGAGAATGCTGGGAGCAGCAGTTGACACACGGGGAAGTGCATTTCCCACAAGAGGAACACTTCCCAAACAACGGACTGTGGTGGAAGAATTCAGAGGGGGTTTACAAATTGGAATTTGATGCCAGAGTCACAATGGAGACCTGTCATTGAGTCTGTTAAAGATGAAATTTTTAAGATTTTTACAGATAAAAAACAAAATAAAATGTACATTGGTTAGTGAAGGCAAATGTTGACATTGTATATTTCAACAATCTACCCATCTTTGCAATGAGCAGCTCACCACTTTCCTCACTCAGGTACAGAACCACTGGTGAAGATGATCGTTACTAGCCATGGAATCAGAGAAACTCAGTTTCCCAAACGTTAAGGTACAACCAGGAATGTGGAGGTAAGCATTAATGTGTTGCTCCTGTGCTGCAGGTGGGCAGTGCACAGTATCTCTGTGCCAGTATAATGGGCTGTGCTCTCCGAAGTTTTAAATTTGAGCCTCACATGGAGCAGCTTCAATTATTCATTGTCTTGAGGGGTACGGATGGAAGGTGATATTGAGCAAAGCCAAGTTTATGGGAAAATACCCGTGTTTGTGGATTGGCAAACGTCCTTTTCTGGATAATGACTCCTTGATCAACAAACAAGTATTTAAAACGTGAAGAGACAGGTGTGGAGAGAGAGGCAAAGTTGATTTTTCAGCAGATGAATAACGTTTGGCATGTGCACTGCGTTAAATTCCGGGAAAATAGATGCTGAACTGGTTTCATGTTATGCAGTTTGTTACAAACTCACAAAGGTTATTGCAATAATCAAAAGAAAAAAACACACATAGGACCGTTCGAATTTCGTATTGAATTGAATGTTGGTTTGAGCAGATTTTATCTTCAATAGCGTGCTGCAGAGAAGTACAGCGGGTTAACAACACAAAAGGACAGAATCTTCTTGGTGCATTTCTTAGGTTGAGTTAAGAATGTAGGAAATATACGTAACATCATGTGAATGTGGTCAAATCTTTAAAGTCCAAGTGACGATTCAATTCCTATCATTAGGTTATAACTTCTGTCTGCAGTTATTTTAGGACATCAGCTCCATTTACAGAGTTTCACCTTGAATAATACGCCACACCTTATCAATCCATGAACTTTTTATACTCAATCTTATTCAGTTGTACGTGTTCATGAAATGTCTTTGTGTCTGAACTCAACCAAATTCGAAATTTTTACGCAACCACACTGAATTTCTCTCAATGTAAGACTTTCTCCTTGTATGTTTTTTCAGGTATCTTTTAAAACACTGTGAAATCAGATTCTACACTTTATTTCTGGAAAGTCGTTCGCGATTTGACTAACTCTATTGAGTGGAAGAAACTCTCATCCAAACATTCACTCATGGTTTTTAAGACCTAACTGAAGTTATTGATTCACACGAAAGAAGGGGTTTCCCCGATTTAGTCATTCAACCCTCACATTTTGTGAAAATCTCATTTGTTTACCTCAAACTTGCGTGTTTCTGCACCAGCATTTCCAAATCTTGTGAATAAACTCCTTCATTCTTTCTATCATCCCGTTTGTATTCTTTCTGATATCCTTATGTCTCAGTAAACAACGTCATTGGCGTTCTAATATCTTGCTATCCAGGAAACAGAGTCTGTGCCTCTGTACATGTTTTTGGTGGAGCATGAGGACAAGGATTACACACAATGCTCCCACTGAGGGTGACCTACAGATTTCACAGTTACACTATGAACTCTTTGCTTTTTAAATATGACGCCTCTCTGTATAACCTCCAATAAGGTAAATTATTATCTATCCAGTTCATGAACATCGTCTCTATGGAGACGAAAATTATCTATCACTTCCTTTATTCTTCCACGAAATGTTCGAAAGGTTTATGAGGTCAGCATCTCTAACTCCCCATGCCCTGAGTGAGTCTCAGCTATTTCTAAAGGCGACTGAAGTTCAAATACTTGATAGTGTGTCTCCAGTCATTCCAGTACAGACTGGTTCTGGACAGCAAATGCCATCAGCAAAGGCCACCGTGGATCTGAAATCAACAGTTTTCACAGAGTAATTGTCATAGTTAATGTGCATTGTATGTCCATGTTCTTGTTCAACGTGTTCATCATTACATGTGTCCCTGTATTGAATTCTACTGAATGATTAATTTGCGAATGGAGACATTCACTTCACCACTCATTCGATACTCCATGGAACATTGAATAATTTTACTCATATGCTTCCAGAGGACAGTCCTGCCATTACTGGGATAAATCAGTGAACATTCCACACGTATCCTCGAAGGCAAGGATTTCCTTCTCCAGTTTAGGGGATCATAACAGCACCGAATCCCATGTGTGCGTTCATTAAAAGCAAAAGAGTTGCAGTAAGACTTTAAAACAAAGATTTTGCAATCTGCTTGCATTGGTTGTCCCAAAAATTACATTCCGCATTGTGGTATGTTTGTGGATGAAAGCACTTTCTGAATCTTGAGGAATTACATTTCAGTTTTGTCAAAAAGTTGTCATTCGCTGTTCTCTCTTTCCCGTTCAGTTTCCCGTTTAATATCCTGTATTTTCTCAATTTATCTTACATTTTCAACAATTTCAATCAATCTCGCTCCTGATTACCAATCCTAGAGAATGCCACAATTTTGTCAATTTATATGCAGTGCATCTGTAGGGTGCGGTGAACAAGTGGAAAGGCATTGGTCACGTGAACCAAATAAAAGTAGCGGGCTGGTGGAATCTGGCCGTTCTATCGCAGTCATATTTAAATCATTTAACGTAATCGTTAGCCAAATCTTTTGGCATAAAATAAGAAAACATTTTTAAAAATGCTGATATTGAAAATCAAACAAAAACAGACGTTGCTGGAAAATTTCAGGACGTCTTGCAGCATCTGTGGAGAGATGGACTCAGTGGATGTGAAACGTTAACTGTGATTCATCTGCACAGATGGTGCCTGCACACCTTTGATTTTACAGCAATTTCTGTTTTTGTTTCAGATTGGCAGATTTTGTCACAGTTCATGAGGACAGTGCTCTCGAGAATCAAATAGACAGCATGGACCTGCTAGTGTGAAATGAATGAGTAGAGAGTGTTGTACTGGAAAAACACAGCAGGTCAGGCAACATTTGAGGAGCAGGAGAATGAGCGATTTAGGTATCAGCCATTCATCAGAAATTAGGCTTGTGAGTCGGGTTGAGGGACAAAGCTGAAGCCAGATACAAACTCGCAGGCACCTCCTCTGACTGACCCCGATCACAAACCCTCCTCCAATCACCAAACCATCATCTCCCAGACCATCCACAATCACATCACCTCTGGGCATCTGCCAACCACAACCTCCAACCTCAATGTCAGTGAACCGTGCACTCCCCGATTCTACCTCTTTCCTAAGATTCACAAACCTGACTTCCCCAGTCGACCTTTTGTCTCAGCCTGCGCCTGTCCCATCCGAATCATCTCTTCCTATCTCGACACAATCCTATCTCCCCAGTCCAGGAAATGCCCACTTACATTCGTGACACCCCTATGCACTTTACCTCCTCCAAGAATTTCGTTTCCCTGGCCCCCAAAGCGTCATGTTCACCATGGACATCCAGTCCCTGTACAAACCAATCTGCCATGACAGAAGTCTGCAAGCATTCCATTTCTTAATTTCACACCATCCCAACCAGAACCCTTCCACGGACATCCTCATCCACCTGGTCCTCACAATCAGCAACTTCCCTTTCCAATCTTCCCACTTACTCCATCGAAACGGGTAGTCATGGGCAGCCGCATAGGACCTAGCTATACCTGCCTGTTTGTCAGATACGCAGAACTGTCCATCTTCCACAGTTACACAGACACCATCCTCCACCTCTTCCTCTGCTTCATTAATGAATGTATTGGCGCCACTTCGTGCTCCAACGAGGAGGTTCAATAACTCACCAATTTTACCAATACTTTCCACACACAACTCAAATTTATCCTGATCATCTTGGCAAATTCCATCGCCTTCCTGGACCTCTCCATCACCGTCTCTGGCGACTGACTAATTACAGACATAGACTGCAAGCCCGCCGACTCCCACAGGTATCTAGACTACATCTGCTCCAACCCTATCTCGTGTAAAAACGATATTCCTTATTCACAATTCCTCCGCCTCCGCCACATCTGTTCCCAGGATGACCAATTACAGTTCAGAAAGACCCAGTTGGTGTCCTTTTTCTACGATCACAAATTGCCTTCCCACGTGGTTAACAACGCCCTCCAGTGCATCTCCGCCAATTCACACACCACCACCCTTGAACCCCAGGCCTCTCAACTCAACAAGGACAGAACCTCCTGGTGCTCACCTTCCACCCACCAACCTCCGCATAAAACGCATCATATTCTGCCACTGATGCCACCTCCGAACAGATACCATCACCAGAGATATATTGTGCTACCCAGCCCTGCAAGCACTCCAAAAAGACCATTCCCTACACGATCCCGTTTTCAGGTCCACAACTCCCCCAACCAACCCACAACCCTCTCCTGGTACCTTTCGCTGGCACCAAAGGAAGGGTGAAACTAGCTCCCACAGCACTCCCCTCATCTCCCACCAAGACGTGGAGGGATCATTCCACATCCGTTAGAACTTCACCTGTACAGCTATCAATGTCATCTACTGCATCCTTTGCACCCAGTGTGATCTCCTCTTCATCAGGGAGACTGGACACCTTCTTGCAGATCATTTCAGAGAACATCTCTAGGACACACGTACCCACCAATTTCACCATCCCATGGCTAAACAGTTCAACTCCCTCTCCTACACCGTCAAAGATATGCAGGACCTGGACCTTCTCCAATGCCAAATCGTTACAACCCAACGCCTGGAGGAGTAACGCCACACATTCCGGCTTGGGACCCTAACAGCACACGGGATAAATGTGAATTCGAACAGTTTCCACATTTCCGCTCCCCCAAGCCCAAGCCTTCAATCTCCACCGCCGTTTTGACCCATTCCATCACTGTCACTTCTGACCTATTATCTTCTCCCTCCTATTCATCCATCTATTGCTTTCCAGTTACTTACCCTCAAACCCACACCACTTCTATTTATCTCTCAGCCCCGACTCACAAGCCTTATTCCTGATGAGGGCTGAAGCTTGAAACTTGAATCCTCCTGCTCCTCGGATGCTACCTGATCTGCTGTGCTTTTCCAGCATCACCCTACAAACTCGGATCTCCAGCATCTGCAGTCCTAACTTTATCTTTGGAATTATCAATGACCTTGGAGTGAAGATATCCCTCGATTGCAGTGATCACAGTGTGACTGAGTTTTCCATTTATTTTGGGTGAGGGCAGGCTGGATCTGAGACGAGCGTTTAACACCTAAACAACGGGAATGGGATCAGATAGCGAAGTTAGGGCGGGCTGAAGTGAAGTGGAAAGTTCTGTCAGAAGATGGGTCAATACAACTGCCCCACATCACCCAGACTGTAAAAGGCACACAGAAGGAGCAAAGTTCCTTCTGTGCAGGCACAATGACAGGTAAAGTGAAAAGGAGACAATACAACACACGAGGTGCAGTGGAATTATTTATGTGAACGGATTTGATATATAAGCTACTTTACATATAGACTGCCCTCACATTAGAAAAAGGAATTTCCTGCAGTGTAATGGCGACATTTGCCTGTGACATCACAATGTTGAGAGACACTGACATCGTTCCTTCTGTAGCAGCGTGGCCTCGTGAAAGCATGATCATTCCATAAACCAGAATTCAATACTTCAAAGCTCTCCTCTGCCTGTACAACTTATTTTCTGCTCCTGTATTCAGATCTCAATCGCTTCATAATATATCTTCTTCTGCTTCCTGCTTCACGGAAACACTGGAAACGTGAACAAATCACTAGTGTTTCCACTTTCACCAATCTTTTGCAACTCCCGAGTTGGCATCAGGTACGAGTGACTGATTGGCCTTCTCAAGCACTCTCACTCTGGTACGATCCTAATGATGAAGTGCACTGTGTCTGATCTGCAGAATGTACCCACGCAGGACGGTGCTGTTTATCCCATCCCTGTGGACTGAGCTGTCTCTATTGGCAGAGTATTCCGCCATTTCCCTCCACTTGCAGGCATTATGAGGGGATGTAAGTGCGGACATGTTCTGAAGCTTCCTCTCACGGGCACAGCCAGGTGGAAGAGCGCGGCTGGAACTTAGCAATTTTGATCGCGAACTTCCCCCAAATATCATTTATTTGAGAAAGAGAAAGATGCTGAGATGGTGGGAAAGAGAGAAATGGGCTGTGGACTCTTCCCTCAGTAAAATTCCAGTAAGTGCGTTTTTGTGCTGCCCATCTGATGATCAGAATCAATCTTCGGAGAACAATCCCGCTCAAAGGCTTTTGTTTCAGAGGCTTCAGCTTCTTTGCTGCAATCGGGCATCAGTTACCATCTGAGTCCCAACTGTCCCAGATGATGCGACTCCAAATGAAACGCTCACTCGCTGAGAACCAGCCCCACAGCCAGGAGCTGCGGGGCAGCAGGCAGTCCAAAGTGGAAGGGAGGATTAAAAACGAGCCATTATTTCTCGCTCAGCCGCTCTGTCACAGAGACAGGCAGAGGGACTACAGAGACGTGTGACGGAATTCACGTGCCGACAGAAGCCGTTCAGGCCGGCAAATCTTTCTCACTTGTTTCCCTCTGAGGTTATTCATAATCAGTGGTGCTTGTTCTAATAGTATCTGTCTCGAAATGCTGTCTCCAACATACTGATCCACATGTCATTCACGGCTGTTCACTTCACCAGAGGACCCTGCTGTGTGACACAGGTGAGGAATAACTGCAAGGCGTCATGGGCATGGTATACGCCACAACTGATTTCTCTCACCTTCGCCAGTGCATTCCCAGCTCAGGCAAGTGATTTTGCGAATCAGGTCATAACAGCCCGACAGAGAACTCCAAAAAAAATCTTCAATAACTTCAAACGTGTGTTTCCTCAAACGTATAAATGTGGCGGGTTTATCTATTTCAGTTACCATTGAGTGTAAGGACGCAGAAGACTCATCCACATGTAATGGGAAGAACGGAGCACAGTTATAGCGAAACTCTGGCAGTGGCAGGACACACACTGAAAGCTGGAATTGTCATCGAGCAGAAGATGCTTTTCATCCATTAATGTCTGAATTATGCACCCACCACGATCCCTCTGGGCCACTCTGTTATCGCTGACCACAGCAGTTTCACGCAGTCTTCAGGTTTTTTTTCGCATGTACCTTCGAGAATGACGTCAAAAGATCTTCACTGTTATTATGTGATACACTGTGGCACAGATGTGTCCCGGCTGTGCCAATATAACCACTCTGTAACTTCCCCAATTCTGCTGTTTTAATTGCAATTTCAAACAGGATCACAAAATGTGTCACTCTGCAGACTGAGGGCATGCAGCCCACCTTCGCTCTGCTGGCTCCACACAATGGGGAAATGATTGTTTTGATTGACTAATTGTCACATGGACCTAAGTACAGTGGAAAGCGTTGTTTGTGATAGGTAAAGGCAAATCATAGTAATCAAGGACATGCAGATCATAGCGTGAGAAAAATAAAATTTGACCAGACTCAGGAATTCAAGGACATGCGGTCAGCAAAATCCACATTGGCAAGATCAGCATTATTTCAAGTTAGACAATTCATTTCTCAGAGCAGCAACGGCCGAGAAGGAGCGGTTCTTGAACTTGCTTATGTATGTTTTCAAGCTTTGGAATCTTTATCTGAACCCGATCTCAACGAAATCATATCTTCTCAGTCAAAAATGAAGTAGTGTGCAAAATTCCAAGGCTCATCTGCAAGGTGAACCCGAGAGCTCTCATGCGTATGTCACATGTCTGAGGCAATATCACTCCTGAGACAAATGAGCCAGAACGGCGCCAGACGTGGTAACAATGAATCAGGTAAGTATTTTGGTTTACTAAGGCTATTTCTGCTGATTCAGAGTGAAAGAAGCACAGAGTTTTAATAAAAGCTCTTTTCCATTCTAACTCGCTTCTCCCAGGAGGCTGCACTAGCTGCTTTCCCGGAACAGGGCTGTCTTCATTGATAACTGGACGAACTCATCTTCCATTGTCACGCAGTGTTGGTGGAGAGAGGCTTGAACGCGGTTTTCAGCTCTCTATCAAATACGGGTTTGTGGAGCGGGGTAGGGGTCTGGCGGGAGTGGGAAGTATGGAAATTCTGGAAATGTGCAGAAAGTGTAGATCGTGCATGCACAAGAAATCATCTTCTTTTGGGAACCCTTGTCCAAATAATGCGATGTGAGACAGATAGAAAATGCAGAACTGCGAGGAAAGAGTGATGCTGTCCCCATTATTCGGAACAGTGTCCGTGCTTCTCAAAGTCACGGGGAGGCTTATGCTGTCTGAATCAGCATGGGATGTTACTGCAGCGAGTCCCGTCACTCACGCAGCTGGTGTGTATACGGTTTTCCACGTTTCCTCCAGTTCAGATCATTAATTTCACAGCTCACATCATCCCAGAGTGATAGGGAAGAGAAAGAAGCGATTCAGAGCATCGTCTTAACACAACCTGGGGATAAATTGGATGTGGGAGAGCGAACAATCTCGACTGGTTCCAGCATTTACAACTCCACTGTGATATTCTGTTCACAAGATCTGACCACGTGGAAAGAAATGACACAGTTCGAAGATCTATTGAATAGGATTCCGTGCAAAACAGAAGCCGATGGAATGAAAAGAGCCATGAGAGCGGGAATGTAACATTATCTGTGAGGAAGTTGTTTTTCCATACTCGAGGAGCGTGCACAGTGCTGTTTCCATGGGTCAATATCTGGATAAGTAGACTGAATCAGCATTAGCTGTTATTGGACTGCATCTTTTGTACAATGTTGCAAAAGCACGGGCCTTTTGTATAGATGGGACAACTTCTAAATCCTCAATGATGCAAAACATACAAATGAGGTGAACAACAAAGCAACCGGAGAAGCTCGTGTTACGTCATGGGGCAAACCCCCCGGCTCAACTTTCGCTCAAATTCGCTCTCTGTCAAATTCCTGAGCCTGAGATTCGAACAGTGAATCGTCTATGTTAATAAAAACTGCTCGGATCTCACAACTTCAGTATTTAATACGCCACTACATGTATGTCTGACAACAGTAATTGATCTCTCCCTGTGTTACTTCAGCACACGTAGAGAAGAAATAAATACAAGAACAGTCACGTATGTCACTGGGATTTGACCCGATGCTGCTGCAGCCAATCGATTCAGCTTTAATTGAAATTGCTTCCACCTTTCCTGTGTCGGTAATAAGATTGCATAGCTTAGTGGTGAGTTTTCATGCGTTGAATTGGACCCAGCATTCTTTCTCAGGTTGAAATTTACTGGGATATAAAGGCGTGGTGAAAGACACGGTGGTGTTTACTGGAATAAAAAGACGTTAGGAAGGAAACGGTCAGAATTCACTAGATACAAATTCGATAAAAAGACAGACATGACGATTACTTTGAGATAACGCCACTAGAAAAGGAAAGAGCAGATTTAATGGGAAGGTGGCATAGATAAAGAATCTTGCGGGAGAAATCAGGAAAGACGTAGTTGTATCTGAAGGGAGGTTATCCAGCTGATGTGACGTTGATAAGAGTAAATCTGAGGGAAATCCCTTCGTTTAGGCGAGTGGAGCTTCAAACCCAACGGGGAATGATGAAGAAGTTTGGAGCAGATTTTTTTTAAATCTGAGAATTATTCAAATCGGAGTTGAATTTTCAGAAATAACAACATTTTAGGAGCTGATTCCATTATATTTCAAAAGTCGTGTGCAGACACACAGGGAGTGAATTTAACAGCGACAGAGATTCAGAGCTACCTGCATGGCGAGGCAAAAGGGACATACTCTCGAAGTGGATAACATTCATCGGAAAGAAATTGCATAATACCTGCATTTGAAAATGTTAAGTATAAGAAGAGTTTATGGCGTTGATGGGTGTTGCAGCTCATTCTACATAAAATATTATATATTGCAAATACACTGAACTGTTTGGTTTCACTCTACATTGAATGGAAGTCGGTTAGCTCAGTCCGCTGACTAACTAGTCATGAGGAAAGTGAGACCAACAGCATGAGTTTAATTCTCTCACTGTCTCAGGTTTGCATAAGGATCATTATTTACCCCGCTCACCTGATCTGTAATAATATGGTGCCTCTAGAGAGTAAGATTTGGCCTGAAGATATAAAACATCATTATCATTGCCATCTGTTGCCTTAAACATTGGTCACAATCACTCGAAAGGAGAGAGAGCACATTTAATACTCACTGATCTCCGCTTGAAACATCCTGTGAGAAGACTCGATCTTATCCCAGTTTGCACCCTCTGCTCCGCCCAATAGCAAAACACTTGTTATGCCTTTGCCAGATTTACGGACAACATTCAAACTCCCCAAAGAGATAAATCGAATACTTTCGATTGGATAATGAGCTGTGCGTGTTTGCAGGAAATTGAATGATATGAAATGAGTTAAACAGACTTTCCCAGAATGTAATCCAGTGCAGGCTGAGCGATTTGAGAAAGGTAATTAAGCTAAAATTTCACCATTGTTTCCCTATCCTGGGGAATATTTGCAGCTTTTCAGATAATAATTGACACAAATATGAAACTGGAGTTTCCAAATAAATGTTGCTTTACTCAACATTGATTTCAACTGCGCTTTAGTATGATGCGCTAATAGTCCCTTTTCAATGTCAGTAACAGCATCTTTAGATAAGCATTGAACTTACAAACGTGGCATTTTACGCACCTTTAAGTAGCAGGCGCGAAACAATTGCGTGACTGAAGCCGCAGACAGCAAGCTGGTCAAATGTCCGACTCATACCTTAGGAACTTTAACTCAACTGCTCCACTTTTGCTGTGGTTCTGAAATTAAAACAAACGCAGACGAGGTGATACAGACATGCACCTGTGATTATTGAAGCATCAGGTTCAGGAAAGCGACACATAAAAATATGCAAAATAGACTTCATTGAAAAATGGGTTTCTGTTGGTTCCTGCGTTGTTTACAGACAATGTTACTTTGCCGCTGTCGCCAGGCCTTTCCTTCGATCGGATTCAATTCAAATCAATAAAACTTCACAACTTCCTTCTGAAAGTTCATACTGGTAACATGAAATATACTGCATTTATCAATAATCTTCACCCTTCATGCATCCATGAACACGTTGCATGGTTTCCATGAATACTGAAGATGTAAGAATGTGATGCAAGAATAAATTCAATTCCAGTTTAAATTGTAAAGTAGGAAGAATGCAAAGTAAGACTCAGAATGTCAGAAATTCATGCAAGTCTCCGTGTCCAGAACTGCAGCAAAACAGAGGGGTAATCCTGTGGTCTTTTCCTGAGCCTGAAGTTCCAACAATATTTGATCCATGTCATTAAAACCTGCTAATTGACCATTGATCTCAAAACCACAGTCCCGAAAAGGCTTGACTGGTCTGAAGGTCGCACTGGTATGATTGTGGCACGTTCACCCAGCACAGTGAACGCAGCAGCACAGACTGAACAGGGTTCAATTTGAAAATGATTGTAATGGAAATGGGACGGGGAACTTAAACGAGGTCAGTGATTGTGGGAGGGAGAGAAGTCTCCAAGAATGGGTGAGTCTGAATTCTGATATTCATCTCACAGAGATGTGTGAGGGAGGGGTTTGATGAAAAAAATCATAATATCAGAGAACGTTTCATGTAAAGTCAATTAATTCATTTCTGTGTTTCTTTGGCATGTACCACAAGGAGTTAAAAAGGGGAGAATGTTACATGCCGTAACTCGGATTCAATCGAGGTTATTGAGGCCACAACGCACAACACTGAACATTATAGCATTCCTGGAACATGCAGAGATACGTGTTTGAAAAGAGCAGTATCTACAGTGACAGAGGGTATGTTAGGAAGAATGCAGAGACACAACAGGAGTATTTGGCGAGCAATAATAGACACGTGGGAAGTCAGAATTGGCTGCATATTCAAATTGGATGTTTCAAGAGGCTGAGGAAGTTCCATCGAATACTGCATGTTGAAGACTGAGGGTGATAGATTTTTACAAAACATCAAATTCTCAAGGGATACTGCAGGATATTGTTGAAATGTATGTTTCAACAGTAATGAGGTTTCACATTTGTTGCCACACGAGCTTCCCCACACAAGGAAGTACCCATTTCTACAGTGGATCACATAATCCCAGTTCCTCCACCTAGAATCAATGATGCAGTTGCAAAGATCAAACTGGAAATTGGGATGGAAATGAGCACGTGAAGCTACTCTGTCGCATCACTGATCCAATCGGTGAGCACATGGTAGTTCTATGATGGTACAGCAGCACATGAAATTCCGAGGCTGGGAGTTCTCCTGGTCAAAGGCGGGGCGGAAGGGCATGTTTGTCTCCGGTTATTAGATTATTAAGATACAACAGCAGCATTAACGCGCATTGCAGATTGACTCAGCGGAAGCATGCTGGAGGTCATGAGAGATCGATGAATTGGAAGCATTCTCTGAAATTTTCCTTAACAATGCGCCGTTTTGTTACTTTTACTCGAAGAGCTGTTTTTGATCACATCGTCTCCACATTGGCCTCTTGCCTCCCAGTAAACACTCCAATCCAGCGTACATCAGTTTCATTCCAACACAGCCACATGTCATATTCTCACTCCCTCTGAGATGATTGGAATTACCAATGTCATTCTCTGAGATGGAGCAACGTAACATTGAGATTGCAATGTATTTAACAAAGAAGAACAAAGAACACAGAACATTTATAGCCCGGGAACAGGACCTTTGGACCTCCAAGCCTGGGCAGAAGCAAAGCAACTGTCTAAACCTATCACCCAATTCCTCAGTATCTGTTTCCATCTGCTCCCCATTTACTCACGCATCTATCAAGGCGCACCTTGAATGGAACGACCGTGTCTACCTCTACGACCTCTGCTGGCAACGCGTTCCACGCACCTACCACCCTCTGTGCAAAACACTTTCTACATCTATCCTCCTTAAAGGTTTCACCTCTCAACTTGAATGTATGACCTCTCATTATTGAATCCCTCACCTGGGGAAAATCGTATCTCTATACCCCCGGTCTGTACCCTTCAAGATTTTGTAGACCTCAATTAGGACCCCTCAATCTCGTTTCTACGACTGAAAACAATCATAAACTTCTTAACCTCTCTTCACAGCAAGCATCTTCCATACCAGCAACACCCTCGCAAGCCTTCTCTGCATCCTCTCCTTAAGGACCACTTCCTTTGGGTAACTTGACGACCAGAACTGTGCACAATATTCTAAACGCGGCCGAACCAAAATCTTGCACAATTTTAGCATGATCTGCCAGCTCTTACACTCAAAGCCCGTTCCAATGACGACAAGCATGCCATATTCTTTCTTGACCACTCTATGCACCTGTGCTGTCATCGTCATTGTTCAAAGGACCTGCACTCCCTGATCTCTCTGCTCATTAAGTTTCTCCAAGGCTGTTCCGTTTACAATGTAGTTGGTTCTAGAATTAGGCTTCCCAAAATGCATCACTTCACACTGGCCTCGATTGAACTCCATCTGCCACTTCTCCGCTCAACTTTCCTGTCTATCTATATTCTTCTTCATTCTTTGACTGATCCCTATGCTTTCTGCTACTCATCAATCTTCGTGTGAAATGCAAATGTAGTGGCGATATACTTGGCTCAGAACCCTTGGACACTGGAACATGGCAGCTGCTGGGATTTAAATCGATGAATAAAATCTGGAATATTAACCCCTATCGGAGAAACAGAGGCAAAATGTTTTAATTTGCTGAAAACCATTCATTCTTGCCCATTTGAAAGGCGAATTTGCCGTCCTTAATGAAACCTGCCAACATACGACTCCAGACTCACAACAGTGCGTTTCACCCATGGAATCCCTCTGACTCAGTTCAAGGAGAATTAGGAATGAACAACAAATAATGTTCAGACCATGGTGGCCACACTCCGTGGGAGAATAAAGAAGATTTAAAAAGTACATGGATGACGGGAAAAATTGGGAGTCATCTCTGCGTGGACTCAAATTCAACTGATTATCAAGCTAAATAGACACATGGATACACACACCACCAAAAAGTCAGGCCCATAGGGGACTTCAGGAAAGGATTCAATTACCCACTGAAGTGTAAACATACATGCCCAGGCACAATGTGGACAGGTCATTCACCACTCCCATTAATGAGAGAAGGGATCACTCAGGAGGCCAAATGGCAGAGTCACCAGCAAGTTTACACATGACCTCAGGGGTCCGATTGTGCTGTTATTGCAGGTGTTCATCACATCCAGCAATGAACCATGTTTGGTTCATTGCTGGACTCCCTGTTTCCAGTGGAGTTCCACTGATTCCTGATGTAGATCAACGATTCAGACTTAGTTGTAGGAGTCATCATTTAGAAGTTTGCAGAGGATGCAACAATTGGCCGTGTTTTTGACTGTGATGAATACTGTCAGGGCCTGCAGAGATGTATCAATCAGGAGGTAAATAAAACCGGCGAATGGAATTGAATCCAGACCAATAAGTGGTAACCAATGTGGGGAGTTGAAAAAATAACAGTGAGGATTCTGAGTGTGAACAGAATAAACAGGAACAAAGAGATCTTGGAGTGGACATTCACAGTTCACTGAAGATTTTTGGACAGGGAACTCTGTTGGTCGAGAGTATCTTTGGATATTTTCTGTTGTTGACCTCAGACTGTGGATGATATTCGATCTTTAGCAAACGCCAGTTTAGGAAACAACTTTAAAAAATGAGCACAAGTCTGGTCAATGCAATAATCAACATTTCAAAAAATGGTAAGATAAAGGATGGAGGGCTGAAGTATACTACTTTGACCATCAAGACGGCGTCATCACTCAATGAATTTATCGCAGATACATCTCCAAGTCATGCTGCTGCTGTTGTCCACAACATCACATAATAGGACCAGTTCGAACTGGAATATCTTCGATTCCATTCTCCTGAGCGTCCTGCAGTTCACATCGAGATCCATTCACCCATCAGCCCTGTACACAGTGACCTAACCTGGTTTCTGATGTGGTAACACTTCCATTTATATATCCTCCTTCGGCTGAGGGTTTCTCCCGGGTGTCATGCCTCCAATTTGTTACATTACTCAAACACTTTAGCATATTTATCTGAATATTTATCTTTCCGACAATGCCATCTTCTGTGTTTGAAGTGAATGTGTTTCCCTCTGTTTCTCTCCCTGACCATGATTACGAGCTCTATAGTATCAGTGATGCCAAACATATGGAACCAAGGAATTTGTGCACCTTGTGTTATTGTTCACTTGCTGGTGTATGGAAGTCCATGCTGAACAGGGTGTATGAGCTGCTTTGCCAAAAAATTTTGGAACTTGTTCAAAAATAGAAATTGCTGAACAAACATGCAGGTCTGCCACATATTCTGGAGTGAATGCAGAGTTAATATTTAGGTTAAGTGTCCCTTCTACAAAGCTCCTAGATACTACAGCGTTTTTTGTATTTTCACTTCCAGTATCCATAGTTGTTTGTTTCATAGAAAATTTGTGCTGTGCCTATTCTGGAGAAACTCAGCAGGTCTGGCACCATTTAGAGAGACATAAAAACAGAGTTAGCGTTTCAAATCCAGAGTGACACTTGTTCAGAATTGCAAATGATTGGAAAATGGGCTTTTTGTTACCTTGTCAGAGGTGGGGGATGGATGACAGTGTAAAGACGGTGTGGCAAAAGATAAATCGCGCTTTTATCAGTGGTGAAGGAGAAGATGATATAAAATGGGTTTAAATTAAGATGTGATTTGGAGAAAAAGGTTCTCTATCCTGAGTGCAAGCTATAGAAGGCACAACCAAATAGGGAGACCAGGAGGAAGAATGTTGTCTATGCGGCATTACATAGATTTGGGCAGAGATACGTTTTCACTGTAGAGATCTTCGCCCCCTTCAGACAAAGAAATTCAGGTGTTTGACTTCTTATTGGTGCTAGTAAGAGTTTCATGCTGCCTTAGTAATGTAATATGGAGAAAACAAATCACAGTATGAAGTTTGGGGCTGAGTGTTGTTAACCATTCGCTTTTAATATTTTTTTCAAATTTGCAGTGATTATTTTTAAACGCTTGGTCTTGAAGTTAATATCAGATGGAGTGTCGGAGGTTGAGGAGTGAAATTATAGAAGTGTATAAAATCATGAGAGACATGGATAGATTGCATAGCCAATGTCTTTTCGACAGGATAGTGAAATTCACACATTGAGTACATAGCTTTATGGTGAAAGAGGAAGACGTAAAAGGGACGAAGAAGCAACTTTTTCATGTAGGGGGTGACATGTGCATGGAATGAGCTGCCAGAGGAAAAGTGGTAGATACAGCTACAATTTTGAAAAGACTGTTAGACAAACATATTAATGGGAAACATACAGAGACATTTGGGCCAAGTGCAAGCGGTGGAATTATTTTAGTTTGGAAAACCTGGTCAGAATGGACACGTTGGATCAAAGGGTCTGTGTGTGGGTGATCTGGCTGCATGAAACTAGAAAGTGAGGGAAAAGAAATAAAAGATACGATGTAAGTAAATTGTCAAGAAATATAAAAAACAAGCAGCATGATAACATGCTGTGTTGATAACAACACAGTCTGTGTTGATAACAAAAGAAAATCAGGATGAGTGCGTGACTTTTTGTGGAAATGAAGTCAGGAAAGTATATTGAGGATATTTGGAGGGCATAACGGGGGAATTTCCCAGGGGGAATTTGCAGGTAATTTACACCAATATTTTACATTGGTCCTCTCAAGGTGAGGCACTGTAAATATTTGAATGCTTTAAACAAAATTGCATTAGTAAAGAAGTTCTAACAAAAGGAACAAGGTTTTTCTTAAACAAATAGAGAAGTGTAAGGGGGGCACAGGTCAGCAGAAATTCATAGCTGGTTTTAAAGGAAGTGGTTACAGAGTGACTTGTGCCACTGCGTAAAGTATCCCATAACTCTCTGGATTACAGGAGTGTTCCTGCGAATCTGGAGAGCCTCCAATGTGGCGCCTGTCTTCAAGAAAGGAGCGAGACTGAAAGCAGGAACCATTTAGCTTTACCATTATTGCCTGGAATCTGCGAGAGTGTGGTATTAAGCAGGGAGTTGCAGAACATTTAGAAATCCTTCACGCAGAGTCAGTATGGTTTTATGAAAGGGAATCTATTAAAAAAATCATGCTAAGTTTATCTGGATACCCCTGACAATGTAACAAGCGAAGTTGATGAAAGGGAACTGGTAGGCTTGAGGCATTCCAGAGATTTTCCATAAGGTATCACAAAATAAGGTGTTTACACAATACAGGAGCTCATATATGACGGATAATATATTTGATGGAATGACGATTGGTTAACACATAGAAGTTGGAGAGTAACGATCAATAGATCTTTATGATAAAATGTATCAAGTGCAGTGCCACAAGTATCAGTGCGATGGCATCAGTTATTGACCAACTATACTGATAGCCTGATGATGGAAGCTGAGTGCAGTATAATTCCGAGTTTATGGATGACACTGGGAACCAAAAGTCAGGCTGTTACTTAATGGAAATGACTCCCAAAAAAGGAGCTGTTCAAAGGGATTGGAGTGTTTCTGTGCATGAAACATCAAGTTAGCATGCTGATGAAGCAAGTAACTAAGTTGGTTCATTAGGCGGGTTCCTGGGATGAAAAGGTTGAATTATTGAGTACATCTAAATTGGTGAGGCGATTATTCATTGTGGCTGACATGAATGTGGGTGATGTGACTGAAACTTACAAAATACAGAGAAGGCTGAAAGGTAAATGTAGAGAATATGGGTCCACTTTTGGCCAGAGTCTTGAATTCGGGGATTATAGGTACAGAATAAGCGATACTGAATTCAAACTGAAATTCAAAAACTGCCTTCTTTCTGAAGGTCGTGAATATCTGGAATACCCTAACGCAGAGAGTTGTGGGGGCTGGGATACTGAATGTTTTTACGGACGGAGTGGAATGGTTTTTGACATATCAACGAGTTGAAGAATACAAGGGTTTAGCAGGAAAGTGGAGTTGAGCCCTGGATTAGAACAGCCATCTTCTTATTGAATGACAGTGCTCGCATGAGGGGCCGAATAGACCCCTCCTGTTCCCATTTCCTTCGTTCCTATGTTGTGCTTTTGGAAAATAACTGTTTATTTTCCTGGAATTCGTGTTGTACAATGTTACATTCAGGGAGAGTCGAGAATTTGTTTGAGTTAACCGTGGGTGGGGCATGGTGGATCTGTGTTCAGCACTGATGCTTCACATCACCAAGCAGCTGACCTTAATTCCAACCTTGGGTTACCCTCTATGTGGAGTTTAAACATTCACCCCCTATCTGTGTGGGTTTCTACCCAGTGCTCCTGGTTCTCCCCACAACCTGGAGTGGATCGGTCATGCCAGATTTCCCATTGTGCCCAGGGATGTGTAGGTTAGGTGGGTTAGTCATGGGAAAAATAGGGTTACGTGGAGGGGGCAGGGCTATCTTTGATGCTTTTCAGTGGATCATGTGGACTCGATGGGCAGAAGGTCATGCTTCAACATTGTCTAAGTTCTACAAAAATGACGCAACTTTGGACTATGAAAACTCCCAGTGTGTATTTACCTGATCCACTGTCCTCAAGGTTTTTGTGTTTGAATCAAATCATGTCTCATTCCAAGAGTAACCTGTTAAAGCCTCCATAATATAAGCTCTTCATTGCAGTGAAGTGAAACATCTCTGAAGTGCTTCCAATGTAATTATATCCTTTCTAAGGTAAGGACACAAAAAAAAATCTGGCACACAAATATGACGTTAATTTTGTTTTTGATTATTTGTTAATTTTTTTGCAGATAATTGGAGGCGGTGATATTGAAGTTTTTTTGAGACACAGACAGCAAGTTTCATAAATAATGACGGAGTCATGGACTTTTGGGGAATGGGCAGGAATGTGCAATGTAGGGGTCATGCTGACAGTGGTACAAAATAACGCTGCTCCACAACATCCAGGAATATAAGGCAAACGAAATGATGACACGGATAACATTTTAAAATGTTAACAGTGATAGAATACAGTACCAAAGTACCATGGGACTGCTCTGTCAATCGAGAGAGAGAGACCACTCATGGTGGTTTCAGCTGAGGGTTACCACACCTCAGGTGATGGGGTAAGGTTGAGAGAGCGTCCCCTTCATAGAAACCTCTGTCAGTGTGGGGGAATTGAACCTAGGCTGTTGGTTTCCCTGTGCATCGCAAACCAGCCATCCAGCCACCTACGTGGGAAACTGTGTAACTGCTACGTACAGAAAAAAGTCACAGACAAAGGGCAATAGAAATTTTCGTAACAAGGAAAACAGTACAATTCAGAGACCGGTCAAGATAATGGCTGAGGATAAAAATGTTCTTTGCTATGATATGTATGTTATAATGAGAGAAGTGTTTAGAAGCTGTCTTTAGCTGAATACAATAAGGTAAGACAAGTGAAATAACCAGAATTATTAATTGTAATTTGGTATTGATAACGATAAAATAAGAGTAAATTTTTGATTGGTCTGTGTAAAATGTGCTTACCATTACATAGACATATATAGCTGGTGGGATATATTGTTAGGAGAGTCCGCCCCCCCATGGGAAATGGCCTCGAACAGGTGCTTAAAGAAAACCGGAGTAAAAGTTCTTGAGTGTCGTCTGGTCAGTGACATAAACCCAAGGGGTTGAATGTCTGAAGCTCCTCTAACATGGAGCTCAGGGCAAATCAGATCATCCCCGATCGTATTAATACTACAGCACGTTTAAATGGTTGAATGGTCTCATGATGGATTTAAATAGTATGTGATTTTAAAAATATACATCTCTACTCCTTTCCCTTACGTATTACATACTGGGGCAGTGGCACTTTTCTGCCAATTTGAATTACTTGGAACGTTGTCTGTAACATTCCATAATTGGCATTCTCCAGAGCATTCTATCGCCGTGTGGGGATATTGCAAAGGAAGGGGTGGGGGGGGGGGGGAGAAAGAGAGAGAGGGGGGGAGAGAGAGAGTGCTGCATGCAGTAGAGGGAGCACCATTGAATGAGAGGGACACCATGGGGTGGGGCGGGTAGTTAATGAGGTGAGTTCCATAAGATAGCACCAGGAAACCAGCTCAGCCTCGTACAGACAATCCCTCTGTCAAACTCAATGAAAATGGCACTGAGACAAACTATTGTTCGATTCAGCCCAATGAGTCATACACTCTGCTGACCTCACTCCCAGTTACAAAGCTGCAGAAAAAATGCTTAGCCAAAATTCTCCATCATCTAAACTGACACCAATGTCTCATTCACCCATCATTATTGAGATTACTGGCTCATGTTGTAGGATGCTCTCGAAATATCTTCATTTCAGAATTCTGAAACCTGTGATCTTCCATGAAGTCGTCTCTCAATCTCTCTTTCACAAAATGCTTTTGTTTGTAGGTACGTTAACTGATTCCCCCGTCATCACTCTCTGCCAGTGATTTACACACCCATAACACCCCTTGTCATTGCACAACGGAGGTATGGAGCTGTAAATGGACGGGAGCTGCATATCCTGTCACTTCCAGCATGTGTTGCTAGTTTCTCCACACTGGGCAGGGATCCAACACAGTGTTACTGAACAATACACTGGGGTGGTGCACACAGATCTGCAAGGTGGGAGGGTAACAGATGCATTCACTGCTATTCACAATGCAGCTCCCGACACTGATCATGTAACCTGTCCGCGTTTATAGAAGAAGACTCTGGTGTGGGCTATATATCACCCATGCTGGACAGACCGTTTTGTCCAAACTTCTTAATCAATGCACCAGTGTGGTCTGTACTGCTCCCCATGTTGGACAGATAGCTAGTGGATTACTGAGAGCTGCACAGTATTCCATCCTGGGCAGATTGCTGAGTTGTACTGAGCCTGGTCTGCACAGTACACAGTGCTGAGAAGATATCTCATCTGGTCTTATATCTGGGCTGGAACTGTGATGTGGATTGTGTGTCTGACATAATTCCTGATAGAGTTATCACTCATTCAGCTCGGTGCATTCCGCTGTCAAACCCCGTGTTCCTGATACTTACTGTCCATTAAATAATTATCCAATTAAAACTTGAATATCTGTCCTTTTTATTATGGACCCGAACAGACCCCTCTCATAATATATGAAGAAGGACGTCTCGACTGGAACGTTTTCTTATTTTAAAAGTAATTGCGAGGTGCTGTGTTTCAAGTGCAATTCATTTGGTCAAAACGTTTGACATTAAGCAAACCGCAATTTATTCAAACACTGTAGACAAAAAAAACAACAACAGCAAAAGGAACTTGAAATAATTTAGTTTATTGGAAAACTTAACAGATTAATAGGTTATTTAATTACTAAACAGTAACTGCTCTAAAATAATCCTAGAAACGCACACTTGTCCAAAAATCAATTGAGGAAGCACATTGTCTGACCTGCAGTTCTCCAATCCAGGAGGAATGAACATCAAAAGATACTTGTGAGAGAAATCTCAGAATGTGTAGCAGCCAGGAGAGATTTTCTGCCTTCCACCCCTGCTGAGACCCCAGCAATAACTGGTGAAAGGTAAAACTAAGAATGCTGGCTCATTGAGAGTTTGGCCATCACTCTCAGGACCAGGCCCCGGCTGCAAGGACGAAAAGGAATGGACTGTATCTCAACCGTCTATACGACTGTAGTAGGTCGCACAAAAATGCCTAACTCCACCTAAGCCATGCAATGTTAGTAAGATAAATGTCAAAGTTAAATAGAAATAAACAAAGCCAAAGGATGCAGCAGGCCTGGTAATCAGACACAGCCTCAGGAGCCCAGCAATTCCGACCCTGCCAAAGAGAGGAGAATCACTGAGCTCGTAAAGAGAAAGCATCATCTCTCTGCCTCACGTCTAACTTTACAATTTGTGACGTGCCATTAGACCGACAGTCAGCGATGTCAACATCTCAGGAAGACCAGGTATTATTGCCATTTGTCATGGTTGTTGTGAAAGGAGTTAAATTGAGTTGTTTGTTCGGTGACTGTGATTAATGTCAGTCTTCATGGATCCTAACTGTGTCCCTGAGGCTTTCCTCTTCTATTAATAAGGGTTTTTTTTCAATCTGTTATCACAGAGTATCAGCGGCAGTGTCACTGGATATTGGAATCAGCAGCTACAGAGGAAGGTAGAGGAAGACAATTTTAGAACAATAGACTGGAATGTTCCAACAATGGATCAGACTCTGAGAACATTACACTGGATGTTACAATAATGGATCAGAATCTGAGAGTATTCAACTGGAATGTTACAACAATGGATCATAATCTGAATGTTTTAGACTGGAATGTTCCAACAATGGACAGGAGTTTATCTGCGGGTCTTTACTGGCTTTCTCAGGATTGGGCATGGATAGAGTTGCAGATAGAAGCCGTACTGAGAATTATTCAAGCTGGGTATTATCCCATCCTTGCTATTATTGGTGTTTCTGGTAAGCCAATTTCTGTCCATTCTATAAACGATAGTGAAGGTTATTGCTATTTCGATTATTTATAAATTATAAATGCATAAACTGTTATCTTCAGTTTCAGTCACAAACTCCACTTCATGTACATCAATATCAGGCTCCTCACTCATCAACATCTAAGAAGGAACAAGTCTGTTCAGGCCGATGACTCTACCTTTTTCTCTGAACTGTTTTATAACTGTATTCTCTCTGTCATCAAACCAGCCTACTCCTACCTTTATAATTTCCCTAGTCTCCAACTCTGCCTCAGTGTTGTTGCTGAATTAGCCATCATCTGCCTCCTTCATAGCTTCATATTTTGCGGCTGTAGTTCTTTTCTGACCACTCTTCCAGTTACAAATATTTTGACCACAAACTTTTCTTGTCTCTCCAGTTATGTCATAGTAGGGACCTCATATCACAGTAATAATGTCACTGACCGTGTCATTCAGATGCAATTCACAGGCACAAGTTATGACTTTAAATGCATTGTTTAAATCCTACCACAGCCGATGTTAGATCTTAAATTTGAATGGCAACAATTGGAATGAAACCTCATTTTACAATCGGCAACCATAAACAATCAGCATTTCTTTTATTATTTCACTGATAGCCTTTAGTAAAGAAACTACCTTTGACAAAAAAAAAATCAGCTCCATACGGACTAAAAAATAGTCTCGCAGTCAATGACAATTAGTGATGGATGTCAAATGCTGCCCTTGCCAGTGATGCTGAGATTCTGGAAAACTACACCATTAAAGGTGAAATAAACCAAGGAACTGTAAATGATGGAGATCTGAAATAAAATTCTCCAGTGTCTGAAAACGTTGGAGAATCTCAGCAAGTCTGGCAGCGTCTGTCAGGAGAAAAACTGGTAAAGAGAGAGAGAAAAATGAAAAGCGAACAAAGGGACTGCTGATGATGAACCAGAAGGAAAATAAAATGGGAGCTTATTCTCAGATTTCCCCTTTTCACATATTCCTGAATAAAATGTTAATTTTGATGTGTTCCTGTTTAAACTGAGTTATGTTCCCTCTGCCCTTCTTCTCAAAGTGTGATTATCTACGCCATCTGCAATACAAGTGCAGCCATTATAGTTGCTGAGATAGAGTAAGGCAATGTTACATTGTCACTGCTTCTCTGGAGAGAGGAACTGTGAATGTGGGAATGTGGAGAGATGTAACGGCTTTTTCCGCTAAGAAGAGAAACATTTTCAGCACTAAATGTGTGCACCGTGTGTGTAAGGATTTGACTTGCTCCTGTCATTACAGAGTGAAGAAAGGTTCTATGGACGCTTTTTCCGGGTTTGTGCTATCAGCTGCTGCGTCCATTCAGAGAGACCCAAACATATGGTGATCCCCTAAACGGGAGGAGAGAACACAGGGGACAAAACCTTCAACATATTGTCTAGCTATCACCATAGTTAACAGCTTACCGAGAATGCAACTTTTTTAAAAAAATGTTTTGTGAGTTATGCATGAAAGAAGTGAAACTATCACGGTATTCTAACAGACGAAAGGCTTAACAGGCAGTCAATTTTTCAATGTATCATTTCAGTTACATCATACTGTACATTTTTGCTAAAAATCCTATGTGTTAGAATTGAGCCCTCCACTACCACTTAATGAAGGAGCGACACACTGAAAGCTCGTGTGCTTCCAATTAAACCTGTTGGACTATAACCTGGTGTTGTGTGATTTTTAACTAAATATTTAAAACAGGATGGAGAAGACAACCAGGAATATGAATGGCTTTACATCAGCTGTGAGAAACACATTTTAACACTTTATAAGAAACGTGACAACTAGACGCTTCGAGAATAATGATATGAAATGGCACAGTCAGCCTCGATTCAGGAAAGGGAAATTATCTTTGATAAACCTGCTGGAGTTGGTGGAGATTGTCCGTTGTGACATCGACAACTGAGAATCAATGGGAGTAGAGTATTTGCATTTTCACAAAATGTTTGACATGGTTGAATGCTGGTGAGTGGGGAATGTTAGAGTCCATGGGTAGGTCGGGGTGTAATACACCAAATGGATCAAAATTGGATAATGGGCAAAATGAAGAGAGTAGTGTTTTTTCTGTGGGTGGATGTCATGTGGGGCATCAGAAGGATCAGTGCTTGGGAAATAACTGTTCGCTTCGTATAAAATTATTCAGATGGGTACAACAAATATTGTGATTCTCATTTATATTGATTAAGTGGTGAGAGGTTGGGAAGTTCTGTTGTTGAAAAGGACCTGAATGTCCTTGGTTATAAATCAGTAACAGAATTTATACGGGGCAGGAAGCAAATAGTATGTGGCTTTTTGTACAAAATGATTGAAGTACCAGAGTTAGTATATCTTTCCTAATGGTGTGTTTTGTTGAGAGAGTATTTTATTGCATTGTGTACACATTTGGTCAGCTTTATCAATAATGACCTCTTTGTCACCAAGGCAATGCAAAGGAGTTTCAACGGACTAAACCCTGGCACGATGGCACCATGTGGAGAGAGGGCATATCTCTGTGTTTAATCTGTAGCCTTGTGACAGAATAAGAAGTTGAAACTTGATGGCTTGAGACGAATACTCAATACATCCCAAACAGCTGAATAAGGTGAAAATTCCGTATTTTTAACAGGATGATTGACTCCCGATAGCTTACATACCTGTGCAGAACCCTCATGTTCTTTGACAGAGAGGTACAAGCTCTGAATGAACCCTGACATTTTAATGCACAGTTACTGTGTGACACTGAATTGAATGACACTTTGGACACAGTCCTGTCAGCAGTCGCAATACCATCAATCTGAAAGAATTAACACTTCTGCACCAGCTTCTGACCTCCATGGAGACCATGGGCCTACTATCTTGGAGATGCAAGACACCTTGGTGAATGACTATAAAAATTTGGCTTCATTCCTACTGCCAGAAAACCATGTTAAATTTGCACATATGTACTATGAGTAATTAAGGCACGAGGAACAAGGTGGTGCAGTCTATCTGTTTAGTCCCTGCTCCATTTGTTTGTGAAGTTGGAGTATCTCTGACACCTTCCTGTTCCTGGGTTAGTGACTTGAGAAGCTGAATTATCACTTTCTGCCCCTCAGTAAGTAACTCCATGTGCAAAACACTCTCTTTCTGATCCCATGTAAGTGAGGGAGTGAGTAGATTCCTTCTCTTACTGTGTATTTGGCAGGAGGTACTGAATGAGCTATCACACATCTTGTCCATTAGTTTGATGGGTTGAATGATTTCTACATATTCTTGTGAACACAGATTGAGGTGCCGAATGAGCTGCACCTTTTATGTGGAAATGTACAGTGTCTAGCAGTGCTGTTACATGAATGTTATCCAGACTTTAACAGCACGATCTTGAATGGTGTCCAGTTCTTGTTGCACATGGACACAGATTGCTTCAATAGCTGAGGAGAGTCTCCTTGTTCTGAAAACCACGTAAACGTCAGTGAATATCCTCAATTCTGCTCAGTTTGGACTCAATGGGCTGAATTGCCTCCTTTCACGCTGTCAGGATTTTATGATGACAAATTGGGCTGAGGGAGCTACCCTGAGAATCTCTTGCAGTGATGCCCCACGGCTGAGATGATTGATGTCCACTGATGATAAACATCTTCCCTTGTGATGTGAATGAGTCCAAACAGTATAGAGACCGTAATCAATTCTCATTAAGTGTGATTGTCCTCAGACTCCTTGCTGTCAATCACAGTCTAATACTGCCTTGGATTCAGGGCCAGTCTCTCTGTCTAATCCCTCGTGTTTCCTCTTTTGTTCATATCAATAGGTCAAGCTGTAGAAGCACAGAATGTTTTCTTCAAACAGAGGGGAGTGAATGTCAGGAATTCACTTACACAGAGAGTTAGGGAAGCGAGATCAGTGTCCAACAGGGATCAGTTCTGAGACCTTTTCTCTTTGTGATTTTTATAACTGATTTGGATGAGGAAGTGGAAGGGTGGGTTAGTAGGTTTGCCGATGGCACAAAGATTTGTAAAGTGGTACAGAGGTGTTTGCAGGGCTTTTGTAAGTTGCAACAGGACATTGAGGTAATGCAGAGTTGGGCTAAGAAGAGGCCGATGGAATTCAAGCTGGAAAAGCGTGAAGTAATTCCCTTTGAAAGTTCAAATTTGCAGAATATAGGGTTATAGGCAGGTTTCCTGGCAGTGTGGAAGAACAGAGGGATTTTGGTTCCATGTCCATAGATTCCTCAAAGTTGTTACCTAAATTGATATGGTTGTTAAGGAGGCGAATGGTGTGTTAGCTTTCATTAGAAGGGAGATTGACATTAAGAGCCGTGTGGTTATGCTGCAGCTCTGTAGAGCCCTGGTTAGACCCGCACCTCGTGTATTTTGTTCACTTCTGGTCACCCCAATATTGGAAGGATGAGGAAGCTTTAGAAAGGGTGCAGAGTAAATTTACCAGAACGCTGCCTGGACTGGAGGGAAGGTCTTAAGAAGAAAGGTTGAGGGAGCTAGGACTTTTCTCATTTGCATGAAGAAGAATGAATGGTGACTTGATAGAGGTGTAAAAGATGAAGAGAGGCAAAGACAGAGTGAATAGCCAGAGACTTTTCACCAGGGCAGAAATGTCTATCACCATCGGTCATAATTTTAAGGTAATTAAAGGAAGGTTTAAGGAGATGTCAGTGGTAGGTTTTTTCACACAGAGAGTGGTGGGTGTAAAGTCAATTGCGTGAGGGAAACTTGGGAGACTCTTGGATAGGCACATGGAAGAAAGTGCATGAAGAATAAAGGTGAATCTGATCTTACAGTCGGACAAACGGGTGGTACACCATCAAGGGTCGAGGGCCTCTATTGTGCTGTATTGTTCAATGTTCTGTGTTTATGGATGTGTTTGGAGCGGTTGGAATGGATTTTGACCTGTCAGAGAGTTGAGAGTTATGACGATTTGGACTTTAAAGAGGATTTGAGACTAAGAGCAGATCAGCCACGATCTTAGTGAGGGCAAGGCAGGCTTGGGCGCTGAACAATATGCTCTTGTTTCTGATGTTCTCACATTCTGTTATTGGAAAGTTAGAGGGTGGTATTTTCCTGGAAGCTCTGTTTGAATGTTGTGGCCTGGGAGACCAGAGACTTTTGTGAGTCATCTCTGGTGAGGTATGGGGGTTGTATTCACAACGAATCTGGGTCTGCAACATGACCAATAAGATTAGATTACTTACAGTGTGGAAACAGGCCCTTCGGCCCAACAAGTCCACACTGACACAGCGAAGCGCAATCCACCCATTCCCCATATTTGCACCTTTACCCAACACTACGGGCAATTTAGCATGGCCAATTCACCTGACCTGCACATCTTTGGACGGTGGGAGGAAACACACGCAGACACGGGGAGAATGTGCAAACTCCACACAGTCAGTCGCCTGAGTCGGGAACTGAACCGGGTCTCTGGTGCTGTGAGGCAGCAGTGCTAACCACTGTGCCACACAAATGACACACAAGTTGCAGAGAGGGGCAGGTCTGTAAGGAGAGATGAGGGTTCTTTCCATAATCATCCTGGGATTTCCAATTACATTTTCCCAATAACCCCAAACTGTATGTGACAGCATTAAGGGACTGAATGGTAGCCTCTGTTTCTGGCACAAGTTTATAGCAGCAAGTGGTCTCCAACTGCTCCTGTCTAGCAGGTTTTAGGGTCTGAATGGAACACAGAAACATGGGACTGAGGAGCAGGAGTGGGTCATGAGGTACTTCAAACTATTTCGACTGGGCACATCAGATTGTGGCTGATCAGGTTGTGTTGTCAGCCCCATTTTACTGTCTGAAGCCCATTATCCGTGACTCACTTCTCTGTCAAATATTTAAGTAACTCAGCTTTGAATTCCTGTAATCAGAGAGGCACCACAAACTTCTGGGGAAGAGAATTTTCACTTGAAAGGCCCTTTTTGGAATTTTTCCTCATCCCTCTTATTCAATTAGAGAGTCATACAGCGTGGAAAAAGATCCATTATTCTAGCTCGGCCGTGCTGACAGATATCACAATCTGATCTAGTTCCACTTGCCAGCATTTAGCTCATATCGCTCTGAACCATTCCTATTGATATACCTGTCCAGATACATTTAAACATATAATTGTACCCGCTTCCATCATTTTCTCTGACAGAATTTTCCGTACATGCACCACCCTCTGCATGAAAAAAGTTACCCCTAAGGTCCCTTCTAAATCTTTCCCCCATCACCTTCAACCTATGACTCTACTTGTGGGCTGCCCAGCCCTGGGGAAAAGACCTTGGGCATTCAGGCTATCCATACCTCTTATGATTTTATAACCCACTTTCATGTTACCCCTCAGCACCCGACAGTCCAGAGGAAAAACCTCAACCTGTTCATCCTCTCCCTGTCGATGAAACCTTCAGGTTCCAGAAAAACATTATAAATCTTTTCTGCACCCTCTCAAGCTTAACAACATCAATCCTTCAGCAAGCCAACCAAATTGTACGCATTATTCTGAATGAGGCCTCACAAGCGTCCCTGTGCAAGCGCAACATGCCACCCCAACTTTTATACTAAATGTTCTGACCGATTCAGGCAAGCATGCCAACTGCATTATTCACCACCCTGTCTGCCTGCAGCTAAACTTTCAAGGAAATATGAACCTGCATCCGTAGGTCACTTTGTTCAGCCACATTCCCCAGAGCACGACCCTGCTTTAACTAACTCAGGAAGGAGAGGATCAATATGAAGGTAGACTAGCCAGTAGTATTAGAAATGATAGTAAAAGTTTCTTTCAATACATAAGAAACAAACAACAGGCAAAAGGAGATATTGGGCCACTTCAAACTGATGCTGGAAGCCTAGTGATGGGAGGTAAGGAAATAGCAGGAGAACTTATGAAGTACTTTGCGTCAGTCTTCACAGTGGAACACACGAGTAATTTCCCAACAATTAAATGGAGTCGGGGGCTGAGTTGAGTATGGTTGGTATTACAAAAGAGAAAGTGCTAGAAAAGCTAAAAGGTCTTAAAATTGATAAATCTCCTGGCCCCTATGGGATACATCCTAGAGAGAGAGGTGGCTGAGGAAATAGTGAAGGCATTGGTTGTGATCTTTCAGGAGTCACTGGAGTCATGGAAAGTCCCGGATGATTGGAAGATCGCTGTTGTAACCCCCTTGTTCATGAAAGGATCAAGACAAAAGATGGAAAATTATAGGCCAATTAGCCTAACCTTGGTTGTTGGTAAAACTCTAGAATCCATCATGAAGGATGAAGTTTCTAAATTCTTGGAAGAGCAGACTCTGATTAGAACAAGTCAAAGTGGATTTAGTAATGGGAGGTCGTATCTGACAAACCTGCTGGAATTCTTTGAAGAGGTGTAAAGTAGGTTAGGCCAGGGAAACCCAGTGGATGTGGTATATCTAGACTTCTAAAAGACCTTTGATAAGGTGCCACATGGGAGGCTGCTGAGCAAGGTGAGGGCCCATGGTTTTCGAGGTGAACTACTGGTATGGATGGAGGATTGGCTGTCTGACAGAAGGCAGTGAGTTGGGATAAAAGGTTCTTTTTTGGAATGGCAGCCGGTGACAAGCGGTGTCTCACAGGGTTCAGTGTTGGGGCTGAAGCTGTTTGAAATATATATTAATGATCTGGATGAAGAGACTGGGGGCATTCTAGCAATGTTTGCCGATGATACAAAGTTCGGTGGACAGGCAGGTAGTACTGAGGAAGTGGGGAGGCTGTTGAAGGATCTAGACAATTTGGGAGAGCGGTCAAGGAAATGGTTGATGGAATTCAACGTGAGCAAATGCAAGGTCTTGCACATTGGAAAAAAGAATAAAAGCATAGACTACTTTCTAAATGGTGAGAGAATTCGTAAAGCCAAAGTACAAATGGATCTGGGAGTGCTAGTCGAGGAATCTCTAAACGTAAACATGCAGGTTGAGTCCATGATTAAGAAAGCGAATGCAATGTTGTCATTTATCTCAAGAGGGTTGGAATATAAAAGCACCGTTGTGCTACTGAGACTTTATAAAGCTCTGGTTAGGTCCCATTTGGAGTACTGTGTCCAGGTTTGGTCCCCACACCTCAGGAAGGACATACTGGCACTGGAGCATATCCAGCGGACATTCACACGGATGATCCCTGGAACGGTTGGTCTAACATACGAGGAACGGCTGATGATCCTGGGATTGTATTCATTGGAGTTTAGAAGATTAAGGGGAGATTTAATAGAAACTTACAAGATAATACATGGCTTGGAAAGGGTGGACCCTAGGAAATTGTTTCCATTAGGCGAGGAGACTGGGATCCGTGGACACAGCCTTAGAATTAGAGAGGGTCAATTCAGAACAGAAATGCGGAGATATTTCTTCAGCCAGGTGGGCTTGTGGAATTCATTGCCACAGCGTTTAGCGGAGGCTGGGATGTTAAATGTCTTCATGGCAGAGATTGATAAATTCTTGATGTCACAAGGAATTAAGGGCTACGGGGAGAATGCTGGTAAGTGGAGTTGAAATGCCCATCGGCTATGATTGAATGGCGGAGTGGACTCAATGGGCCGAATGGCCTTACTTCCACTCCTACGTCTTACGGTCTTATGGTCTTAACTTACCAAAATGCAAAACCTCACAAATAACTAAATTAAACTTTATCTGCCAGTCCTTGGCATTTTGATGGTCAACGGTGTCGTTGTACTCTGAAATAATCTTCTTCACTGTCTACTGAACCATGATTTTTATGTTATCTGTAAACTTACTAAACATGCCTCCGCTATCCCCATCCAAGTCGTTTATATCCATGATGAAAAGCAATGAGCTTAGCACTGATTCTTTCAGCACACCGCTGGCGACAGGACTCCAGTCTGGGGAACAATCAGTTACTTTCAGGACAATTTTGTATCCAACTGGTTAGCTTTCCTGTGTGACCTGACCTTAATAACCTGTCTACCATGGGGAACCTTCTTAAACACCTTGCTGAAGTCTGTGTAAGCAATATATACGACAGTGCCTTCCTCAGTCTTTTTTGTCACCTCTTCACATTATTCAAACACATCAATGCGACATGATTTCCAGCACACAAAGCCATGTTGTCTATCCCTAATTAGTCCTTGTCTTTCTGAATGGATGGAAGTCAAATTCCTCAGATTCCCCACCATCAAACTCCTCTACACTGACGTTAGGCTCACTGAGTCTATAATTTCATGTGCTTTTGGATTGCGGTTCCCTTTTCTCGTCCCACTGTTCCACAAAAAAAACATAACTAGCATGGTGATGTGGCCAAGGATTTAGTTCTCAGAGTGTGTCAGGGTCAGTGTTAGGAACAAGTCAGATGGATTTCTTTAATCTGTTAAACAACACGTTTATGACAAAGGCAAAATTCCTCAAACTACGATGGAAACAAGAATGACGAGAGGATTTGCAAACATGTACATTGATATTTCCCTTTGAAAAATACTGTGGACACACACACACACACACACACACACACACACACACACACACACACACATATATATATATATATATATAAAGTACTGTTTTTTTTTCTGGTGAAAGTTTGCTCACAACTGTCCTCTGTCTGTATGCCATTGCTTGATGCTCTGACCTCCCCCAGTCTGTGTCACATTGCAGACGTTCTGCACTCCCTCTGTATGTATCCCATTGCAGACACTGTGCTCTCCCCTCTCTGTATCTCAAAGCAAACGCTCTCCTCACCCCCATCTGTATCCCATTGCAGCCGCCCCAACTCTCCCCCTATCTGCATTCCATTGCAGAGGCTATGCCGTTGCCCTGTCTCTATCCCACTGCAGATGTTCTGCCCTTCCCCCGTCACTATCCCATTGCAGATGCTCCGTCCTTCCCCGTCTCTATCCCATTGCAGACGCTCTGCCCTCCCCCTGTCTGTGTCCATTGTCCCATCCCCCTGTCTGTATGCCATTGCAGACACTCTGTCTCCATTTGACATCTTATTGAATGACTATCCTGGTGCGGGAGAAAACTGAGCTCCACCCCTTTCATCCCAATTGATTGGTATGGATTGTAATTTGTTGATGACATCACACAGATCCCTGAAAAATTCAACTAGTTACAGCTTTCCAAACACAAAATGAGTAAGGACCTCTACTCTGTATTTCCAGACGTACCTCAGGTGTCCCTTGACCACTCTCCCTATCCATGCCCTTCATCATTTTATAAACTTATAGAAAGAGCAAATGTGACTCCAATCAACACCAATGGCTGTGCTCCCAGTCATCCTGCGCCTAAATTCTCAGATTCAGTAATTATACCTCTTCCTTCTCCATCAAGGCACGATTCTAAAAAGAGTTTAATCAATTTGTTCAGACATATTATGAAACAGCTCTGTGGGCTATAAAACTGGAATTTTCGGCCCAATGATGGGGACCTACCATCATTCAGCATTAGCCACTAAAGCTGCAAGATGGTGCTTCTGTGTGTTTATTCATCAGCCTGTTGTAACATGCTGTGACACACCTGCACAGGACATGAATACACACCACCTTCTCCAGTGATAGGGGCACTACCAGCCTGACATGGACTGGAATTGACTCCAGAGTTCCGCCTCAGAAACTAACTCAGAGGGTTTAAACTAACTCCGCCGGGGCATGGGAACCTGGACTGTAGCTTTAGGGTACAGGACTTTGAGTGTAGGGAGGTTATGAATAATGCAGCGATCTCGAAGGAGGGTGCCTCTAAACAGAAGGGTGGATTGAAGTGTGTATACTTCAATGCCAGAAGTATAAGAAATAAGGTAGGTGAACTTGCAGCGTGGGTTGGTACCTGGGACTTCGATGTTGTGGCCATTACAGAGACGTGGGTAGAACAGGGACAAGAATGGCTGTTGCAGGTTCCAGGGTTTAAATGTTTTAGTAGGATCAGACATGGGGGTAAAAAAGGGGGAGGTGTGGCATTACTTGTCAAAGATAGTATTACAGCAGTGGAATGGACGATGGAAGAGGACTTGCCATCTGAGGTAGTTTGGGCTGAGGTTAGAAATAGGAAAGGTGAGGTCACCCTGTTAGGTGTTTTCTACAGGCCTCCTAATAGTCCTAGAGAAGTAGAGGATAATATTGCGAGGATGATTCAGGAAAAGAGTGAAGGTAGCAGGGTGGTTGTTATGGGGGACTTTAACTTCCCAGATATCGACTGGAAGAGCTATAGCTCGAGTTCATTAGATGGGTCGGTGTTTGTCCAATGTGTACAGGAGGGTTTCCTGACACAATATGTAGACAGGCCAACAAGAGGTGAGGCTATACTGGATTTGGTTCTAGGTAATGAACCAGGCCAGGTGTTAGACTTGGAGGTAGGTGAGCACTTCGGGGACAGTGACCACAACTCGGTGACTTTTACTTTAGTGATGGAGAGGGATAAGTGTGCGCCGCAGGGCAAGAGTTATAGCTGGGGGCAGGGAAATTATGATGCAGTGAGGCATGACTTAGGATGTGTGGATTGGAAAAACAGGCTTCAAGAGAAGAACACTAATGAGATGTGGGGATTGTTCAAGGAGCAGCTACTACGTGTCCTCGATAAGTATGTACCAGTCAGGCATGGTGTAAAGGGCCTTGTGAGGCAGCCGTGGTTTAGTAAGGAATTGGAATCCCTTGTGAAAGGGAAGAAGGCGGCATATGTAAAGATGAGGCGTGAAGGTTCAGTTGGCGCGATAGAGAGTTATAAGGTAGCCAGGAAGGATCTAAAGAGAGAGCTAAGAGAAGCGAGAAGGGGACATGAAAAGTCTTTAGCTGGTAGGATTAGGGAAAACCCAAAGGCTTTCTATAGGTATGTCAGGAATAAAAGGATGACTAGGGTAGGTATTGGTCCAGTCAAGGATAGTAGTGGGAAGTTGTGTGTGGAGGCGGAGGAGATTGGAGAGACACTAAATCAATACTTTTCATCAGTATTCACTCAGGAACAGGACACTGTTGCTGATGTGAATATGGAGTCACAAATGATTAGAATGGATTGCCTGGAAATATGCAGGGAAGAGGTTCTGGGAATATTGGAGAGGATGAAAATAGATAAGTCTCCTGGGCCTGATGGCATTTACCCTAGGATCCTATGGGAAGCTAGGGAGGAGATAGCAGAGCCATTAGCCTGGATTTTTATGTCGTCATTGTCAACGGGAATAGTACCAGAGGACTGGAGGATAGCGAATGTGGTCCCCTTGTTCAAGAAAGGGAGTAGGGATAGCCCTAGTAACTATAGGCCAGTGAGTCTGACTTCAGTGGTGGGCAAAGTCTTAGAGAGAATGGTAAGGGATAAGATTTATGAACATCTAGATAGGAATAACGTGATCAAGGATAGCCAGCATGGTTTTGTGAAGGGCAGGTCGTGCCTCACAAACCTTATTGAGTTCTTTGAGAAGGTGACTAAGGAAGTGGACGAGGGTAAAGCAGTAGATGTTGTGCATATGGATTTTAGTAAGGCGTTCGATAAGGTTCCCCATGGTAGGCTAATGCTAAAACTACGGAGGTATGGCATTGAGGATACATTAGAGGTTTGGATTAGGAATTGGCTAGCTGGAAGGAGACAGAGGGTAGTAGTTGATGGACTATGTTCATCTTGGAGTGCAGTTACTAGCGGTGTACCACAAGGATCTGTTTTGGGACCATTGCTTTTTGTTATCTTTATAAATGATCTAGAGGAAGGGCTTGAAAGCTGGGTAAGCAAGTTCGCGGATGACACAAAAGTCGGTGGAGTTGTGGATAGTGAGGAAGGAAGTGGTAGGTTACAGCGGGATATAGATAAGTTGCAGAGCTGGGCAGAAATGTGGCAAATGGAATTCAATGTAGCTAAGTGTGAAGTCATTCACTTTGGTAGGAGTAACAAGAAGATGGATTACTGGGCTAATGGTAGGCTACTTGGTAGTGTGGATGAGCAGAGGGATCTTGGTGTCCATGTACACAGATCTCTGAAAGTTGCCACCCAGGTAAATAGTGCTGTGAGGAAGGCATATGGTGTACTGGGCTTTATTGGTAGAGGAATTGAGTTCCGGAGTCCTGAGGTCATGTTGCAACTGTATAAGACTCTGGTGCGGCCTCATCTGTAGTATTGTGTGCAGTTTTGGTAGCCATACTATAGGAAGGATGTGGAGGCATTGGAACGAGTGCAGAGGAGGTTTACCAGGATGTTGCCTGGAATGGTAGGAAAATCTTATGAGGAAAGGCTGAGGCACTTGGGGCTGTTCTCATTGGAGAAGAGAAGGTTTAGGGGAGATTTGATAGAGGTGTATAAGATGATTAGGGGTTTAGATAGGGTCGACACTGAGAACCTTTTACCGCTAATGGAGTCAGGTGTTACTAGGGGACACAGCTTTAAATTAAGGGGTGGTAGGTATAGGACAGATGTTAGGGGTAGATTCTTTACACAGCGGGTTGTGAGTTCATGGAATGCCCTGCCAGTAGCAGTGGTGAACTCTCCTTCTTTATGGTCATTTAAGCGGGCATTGGATAGGCATTTGGAAGTTATTGGGCTAGTGTAGGTTAGGTAGGATTCGGTCGGCGCAACATCGAGGGCCGAAGGGCCTGTACTGCGCTGTATCTTTCTATGTTCTATGTTCTATGTAAACGTGGGCACCATCCATTAAACAAGGCCTAAACCATGCCCACATTTTGGCTCATATTTTAAGTGTATGGATCAATTAAATTCTGGTTAACATTACCAAAATTTACAGGGGACATTTCTCATTGAAAAAGGTACAAGTTTATCGCCTTAACTATAGGATGTTGAGTGCATTTGCTGTGCCATTGAGATAAACAATGAAGATCTTTAATTGCTTGGTTTTAATGGCTATTATCAGTAGTCTCCTACATTAGGGGAAGAAATCCTGCAACACACGTTGCACTATGAAGTATCTCGAGTAGATACCAATCCTGATCCCAAAACACCTGTCACTATTTCAAATCTCTAACATTTGGATTCCCTCTTCCTAAAATCATTCATTGACATAAGGCAACTGTTTCCTTTCCAGCTTTTGCTTACTGCTCCCTCTGCTTGCACAAGGCAAACCAAGATCTGGGTCTTTGGGAAACTCAATGCTGGTGTCTGTAGGCCTTCTGCAGAGGGGATTATCGTTTTAATCCAAAGCGGGAATGTGAGGGGGCAGTAATATCATTCACTGGGCTGTGGTGTGGCAGGTGGATTTTAACATGGACACATGTGAGTTACTGCATTTTGGTAAAACAAACAAGGGGAGTGGTTACACGACGAATGCTGTCTTTGGTGGTTATATAGAAAAGAGGGACCCACGGGCGCAGGTATAATTCTTTGAAGTTTGTGGAAAAGGGTGTTTAAGGTTACTTCATTGCTCAGACCTTAGAGGTTAGAAGTTGGGAAGTCATGCTGAGATTCTGCAGGGCATTGATAAAGCATCTTCTGATCCTATAACAGAACTGTACTTATAGTAAGGAGATTATGCAGCTGCAGAGGGTTCAGAAGATATTTACCAGGGTGTTACCAGTAACACCTCATCTTCTGCCTCGGAAGCCAGCAAAATCACGGCATGAACATTGGATTCCGTGATTTACAAATCTCCCCTGACCAGATCGCAGATCCAACCCCCGGACTCCCATCTGCTCTTCTGAGGAGACGTAATGCCCATCTTCTTTCCCCCCATTTGCTCCACACTCCCGACCGATCTATCACTATCACCCCCTACCTTCACTCACCTATCACCTATCTTTTCCCCAGCCTCGACCCATCATCCCGTTTCTCTTAGCCTCCTCTCCCTCCCCAGTCCTGAAGAAAGGTCCTTTCTAAAACGTTGACTCTCTTGCTCCTCGGATGTTGTCTGGCTTACTGTGCCTTTTCCACTGCCATGCATTACCTACACGGAATTATCAAACATTTGCAGACCCTATTGTCTCTTAGGCACCATGTCGTTGTCTTTTATAACTGCATATAGTCTTAGGGATAAGAAAATAGCAGAGAAACTAAACAGCTACTTTGAATCTGTCTTCATGGAGAAAGCGCCAGGAAATCTCCGTGTAAAGCAAGTGATCACATGGGACTTGTGGAACTAAAGACATAAAGTCAATTCATATCAGCAACGAGGTAGGACTTGAAAATTGAGCTAGATTGATCATTGCTAAATCTGATGGGCCAGATATACTTCCTATCAAAATGTCAAAAATAAAACAGCATATTAATTGAACTGTCAGTGACTGTGTTTTATTTTCTTGCAGATCCTGCAAAGGCCATAACCATTGTAGATAACTGAAAGGTAGTAAACATAATCCATCTATGTGCACAGAAGAAGACATAATGTGGAGGACTGCAAACAAATCAATTTGACATCTGTAGGGAAAGAGTTGGAATCCATTATATAAGATGTGATATTGGGTACTTAGAAGTGAACAGCAAAATTGCAGAGAATCACAATACATTTCTGACAGAGAAACATGCATGACAAACTTCGGAATTATTTGAAATTGTTTCTTGTAGCATAGGCCACAAAAACCAGTGGGAGTAGTGCATTTGGATTTTCAGAAATCTGGGCGGGAAAAATTTCTGGCTGTAACAGATGATCCTTTTTTGAAGTATTTTAGGTGTTGAAAGTGATTTCCTCCAATTCCAGAAGCAGCACTTATTGTTTTGTAGGCTGTTGCATTGTTTTGGAACAATGGGAAAAAAAATCAAAGCAACAGCAGTTTTAAGAGGGAAAAGAACAGACAAAGGAAGCACATTGTGAGGGGAAGAAACTGACAGGTCAGCATATCTGCACAGTTACTGCCTTTGCTGTTTGAATTCATGTATTGCTGGATATCAGAGTGCCTCCAGGAAAATTAATAAACAGTGAAATTTACAACTGGTTTGGATGAACTGTTTGGGCGAAGTTCCCAGCCAGATAGTGAATTGTTTTAACTATGTCCTACAGAAAGTCTGCAGAAATGGGTAGAGTGGGTTCTTTCTTAATTATATGTGTTTGAGATATGACTCTTGATTAATTTTAAAATATACGCCATAAATAATAATTTAACATTGGGCAGTGTTTTGTAGAGGAATAAGACAGTTTTCTTTTTCTGGATCTGTAGATTGTGAAGGAGCACAAATGGCCTTAGTAGAATCATATGCGCTTCTTGTCAGATGTGTGAGTTTGAGGATTTAAGGATTACTGCGGATTATATCTGCAATAAATGCTTCTGGTTGCGAATGCTATCAGATCGAATGGATCGGTTAGAGAGACAGTTTAAGACAATGAAGAATTGGTAACAGAAACAGTATGAGACAGATGGCAGTTATTGGAAGGGGGGAAAGTCTCAGATGCAGTTACATAGATGTGTTAACTCCAAGAAAGGCAAGAGAGTTAAGCAGCTAGTGCAGGAGTCTTCTGGGGCTGTCCCCATTTCAAACAAATATGCTGTTTTGGAAAATGTAGCGGGTGATGGATTCACAGTGGAACGTAGCACGAAACATGCAAGTTTCTAGTATGGAGTCAGTCTCTAATGCAACAAGGGATACGTCGGATTCCATGAGGTTAATTGTGTTAGGGGACTCGCTAGTCTGAGGTACAGACAGACGGTTCTGTAGCCAGCAGAGGGATAACCACAATGGTGTGTTGCTTCCTTGGTGCCAGGATTAAGGATGTCTCAGAAAGGGTGCAGAATGTTCTCATGGGGGAGAATGTCCAGCAAGAGGTCATTGTCAAATTTGGAACCAACGACATAAAGGGAAAAGTTTGAGATTATGGACGGAGATTGCAGGGTGTAGGCAGAAATTTAAAAAGGCACTCGAGAGTAGTAATATCTGAATTACTCCCGGCGCTATGAGCTACTGAGGGCAGGAATAGAGGGATAGAGCAGATGAATGCATGGCTGTGGAGCTGGTGTAATGGAGAATTATTCACATTTTTGGATCACTGGAATGTCTTTTGGGGTAGAAGGAAGCTGTACCAGAAGGACGGATTGCACCTCAACAGGAAGGGGACGAATATACTGGCTGGGAGATTAGCTAGAGCTGCTCGGGAGGATTAGAACATAGAGAACATAGAATAATACAGCACAGAACAGGCCCTTCGGCCCACGATGTTGTGCCGAACATCTATCCTAGATTAAGCACCCATCCATGTATCTATCCAATTGCCGTTTAAAGGTCGTCAATGATTCTGACTCTACCACTGCCACGGGCAGCGCATTCCATGCCCCCACCACTCTCTGGGTAAAGAACCCACCCCTGACATTTCCCCTATACCTTCCACACTTCACCTTAAATTTATGTCCCCTTGTAATACTCTGTTGTACCCGGGGAAAAAGTTTCTGACTGTCTACTCTATCTATTCCTCTGATCATCTTATAAACCTCTATCAAGTCACCCCTCATCCTTCGCCGTTCCAACGAGAAAAGGCCGAGAACTCTCAACCTGTCCTCGTACGACCTATTCTCCATTCCAGGCAACATCCTGGTAAATCTTCTCTGCACCCTCTCCAAAGCTTCCACATCTTTCCTAAAGTGAGGCGACCAGAACTGCACACAGTACTCCAAATGTGGCCTAACCAAAGTCCTGTACTAGATTGAAACTAGTAAAGGGGGGCGCGGCTGGGGGCAGGGAGATAGTGAGGAAATAGATCAATCTGAGATTGGTACAATTGAGAACAGAAACGGGTCAAACACTCAGGGCAAGCAGGGACAAAGTAGGACTAATAGAGTAAACTGCATTTATTTCAATGCAAAGGGTCCTAACAGGGAAGTCAGATGAACTCAGGGCATGGTTAGGAAGATGGGACTGGGATATCATAGCAATTACACAAATATGACTCAGGGATGTGCAGGACTGGCAGCTAAATGCTCCAGGATACAAATGTTACAGGAAAGATAGAAAGGGAGGTAGGACAGGAGGAGGAGCAGTGTTTTTGATAATGGATAGCATTATAGCCGGACTGAGGGAGGATATTCCTGGAAATTCATCCAGGGAAGGTATTTGGGTAGAACTGAGAAATAAGAACGGTTGATCACCTTATTGGGGTTGTATTATAAACTCCCTAATAGTCAGAGGGAAATTGAGAAACAAACTTGTCAAGAGATCTCAGGTGTCTGTAAGAAAGTAAGAAGGAAGGAGATTTTAACTTTCCAAACAAAGACTTATAGATGGAGAGGAATTTATTAAGTGTGCACAAGAAAATTTTCTGATTCAGTATGTGGATGAACCTAATAGAGAAGGTGCAAAACTTGACCCATTCTAGGGAAACAAGGCAGGGCAGGTGACTAAGGTGTTAGTGGAGATGAACTTTTGGGCCAGCTACCATAAATTTATTAGATTTAAAATAATTATGGAAAAGGATAGACCAGATATAAAAGTTGAAGTTCTAAATTGGAGAAAGGCCAATTTTGACGGTATTTGGCAAGAAATTTCGAAACCTGATTGGGGGCAGATGTTCACAGATAAATGGACGGCTGGAAAATGGGAAGCCTTAAAAATGAGATAACAAAAATCCAGAGAAAGTATATTCCTGTTAGGATGAAAGGAAAGGCTGGTAGGTATATGGAATGCTGGCTAACTAAAGGGTTTGCCTTATAAAAAAAAAGAAGCTTATGCCTGGTATAGACAGGGTAGATCGAGCGAATCCTTCGAAGAGTATAAAGGCAGTACATAGAACATAGAAAAAACAGCGCAGTACAGGCCCTTCGGCCCTCGATGTTGCTCCGATCCAAGCCCACCTAACCTACAGTAGCCCACTTTCCTCCATTTGCCTATCCAATGCCCGTTTAAACGCCCATAAAGATGGAGAGTCCATCACTTTTACTGGCAGTGCATTCCTTGAACTCTCGACTCGCTGAGTAAAGAATCTACCCCTAACATCAGTCCTATACCTACCACCCCTTAATTTAAAGCTATGCCCCCTCGTAATATCTGACTTCATACGTGGGAAAAGGTTCTCATGGTCAACCCTATCTAAACCGCTAATCGTCTTGTACACCTCCATCAAGTCACCCCTAAACCTTCTTTTCTCCAATGAAAACAGCCCCAAGTGCCTCAGCCTTTCCTCCTACGATCTTCCTACCATACCAGGCAACATCCTAGCAAACCTCCTTTGCACGCGTTTCAGTGCCTCCACATCCTTCTAATAATATGGCGACCAAAACTGCACACAATACTCCAGATGTGGCCGCACCAGAGTCTTATGCAAATGCAACATGACCTCAGGACTCCACAACTCAATTCCTTTACCAATAAAAGCCAGTACGCCATATGCCTTCTTCACAGCACTATTTACCTGGGTGGCAACTTTCAGAGATCTGTGTACATGGACACCAAGATCCCTCTGCTCATCCACACTACCAATTATCCGACCATTAGCCCAGTACTCCATCTTCTTTTTACTCTTAACAAAGTGAATCACTTCACACTTACCTACATTGAACTCCATTTGCCACCTTTCTGCCCAGCTCTGCAGCTTATCTACATCCCGCTGTAACCTGCCACATCCTTCCTCACTGTCAACAACTCCACCGACTTCCGCATCATCCGCAAACTTGCTCACCCAACCTTCTAGCCCATCCTCCAGGTCATTTATAAAAATGACAAACAGCAATGGTCCCAAAACAGATCCTTGTGGAACACCGCTGGTAACTGCACATCAAGATGAACCTTTACCATCAACTACTATCATATCTTCTTCCAGCCAGCTAATTCCTAATCCAAACCTCCAACTCTCACTCTGTCATACCTCCGTATGTTTTGCAGTAGCCCTACCATGGTTAACCTTATCAAACGCAGTACTAAAATCCATATACACCACATCTACCGCTTTACTCTTGTCCACCTCCTTAGTCACCTTCTCAAAGATTTCAATAAGGTTTGTGAGGCACGACCTGCCCTTCACAAAACCATACTGACGATTCTTGATCACATTATTCCTATCCAGATGATCATAATTCCTATCCCTTATAATTCTCTAAGACTTTGTCCACAACAGAAGTAAGACTCCCCGGCCTATAGTTACTAGGGTTATCCCGACTCCCCTTCCTGAACAAGGAAACCACATTTGCTATCCTCCAGTCTTCTGGCACTATTCCTGTAGACAACGAGGACATAAAAATCAAGGCCAATGGCTCTGCAATCTCCTCCCTTGCTTCCCAGAGAATCCTAGGATAAATGCCATCAGGCCCAGGGACTTATCTATATTCACCCTTTCCAGAATTTCCAACACCTCTTCCCTACAGATCAAAAAGCCATCCATTTAATTAATTGTGACTCAATAGTCACATCAACATCAATGTCTTGTTCCTGATTGAACACTGACGAGAAGTATTCATTCAGTGCTCCCCAATTTCTTCAGCCTCCACACGCAACTTCCCACTATTATCCTTGACTGGACCTATTCCTACCCTAGTCATTCATTTATTCCTGACATGCCTATAGAAAGCCTTTGGGTTTTCCTTAATCCTACCAAACAAGGACTTTTCATGCCCCATCCTTGCTGCTCTTAGCTCTCTCTTTAGATCCTTCCTGGCTACCTTATAACTCTCAATCACCCCAACTGAACCTTCACGACTCATCTTTACATAGGCCGCCCTCTTCCCTTTAACAAGGGATTCCAATTCCTTATTAAACCACGGCTCCCTCACACGACCCTTTCCTGCCTGCCTGACAGGTACATACTTATCAAGGTTACTCAATAGTTGCTCCTTGAACAAATTCCACATATCGATTGCACCCTTCCCTTGAAGCCTACTTTTCCAAGCCACGCATCCTAAGTCATGCCTCATCGCATCATAATTTGCCTGCCCCCAGCTATAACTTTTGCTCTGTAGTGCACACTTATCCCTCTCCATCACTAGAGTAAAAGTCACCGAACTGTGGTCACTGTCCCCAAAGTGCTCACCTACCTCCAATTCTAATACCTGGCCTGGTTCGTTACCAGAACCAAATCCAGTATGGCCTCAGCTCTTGTTGGCCTGCCTACATATTGTGTCAGGAAACCCTCCTGCACACATCGGACAAACACCGACCCATCTAATGAACTCGATCTATAGCTTTCGCAGTCAATATCTGGAAAGTTAACGTCCCCCATAACAACCACCCTATTACTTTCACTCTTCTCCTGAATCATCCTCTCAATCCTTTCTTCTACGTCTCTAGGACTATAAGGAGGCCTGTAGAAAACTCCTAACAGGGTGCCCTCACCTTTCCTATTTCTAAGCTCAGCCCAAACTACCTCAGATGGCGAGTCTTCATCCATCGCCCTTTCGAATGCTGTCATACTATCTTTGACATGCAATGCCTCACCTCCCCCTCTTTTACCCCTACCTCTGACCCTCCTAAAATATTAAAACCCTGGAACCTGCAACAACCAATCCTGTCCCTGTTCTACCCATGTCTCTGTAATAGCCACAAAATCGAAATCCCAGGTACCAACCCACGCTGCAAGTTCACCTACCTTATTTCGTATACTTCTCGCATTGAAGTATACACACTTCAAGTCACCTTCCTGTTTACAGGCACCCTCCTTCGAGATTGAAGCCATGTTCCTAACCTCCCTACACTCCAGGTCCTGCATCCTAAAGCTACAGTCTAGGTTCTTATGCCCCTGCAGAGTTAGTTTAAACCCCCGAAAGAGCACTAGCAAACCTCCCCCCAAGGATACTGGTGCCCCTCAGGTTCAGGTGTAGACCATCCTGTTTATAGAGGTCCCACCTTCCCCAGAAAGAACCCCAGTTTTCCAGAAACTGGAATCCCACCCTCCTGCATCATCCCTGTAGCCACGCATTTAACTGCTCTCTCTCCCTATTCCTCGACTCTCTATCACGTGGCACGGGTAACAAACCGGAGACAACAACTCTGTTTGTTCTAACTGAGCTTCCAACCTAGCTCCCTGAAAGCCTGCCTAACATCCTCATCCCTCTTCCTACCTATGTCCTTGGTGCCAATGTGGACCACGACTTCTGACTGCTCTCCCGCCCCCTTAAGGATCCGGAAAACACGATCAGAGACATCACGTACCCTTGCACCTGGGAGGCAACATACCAAACGTGAGTCTCTCTCGCCCCCACAAAACCGCCTATCTGTGCCCCGAACTATCGAGTCTCCACTAACTATTGCTCTGCTCTTCTCCTCCCTTCCCTTCTGAGCAACGGGGATAGGCTCCGTGCCAGAGGCCTGAACCCCATTGCTTACCCCTGGTAGGTCGTCGCCCCCACAAGTATCCAAAATGGTATACTTGATCTCCTGCGCGCCTTTATAGGAAAACAACCTACCCAGGTAAGCTTGCGCTACACCAGCTTCCGGGTCTGCTCCGCACTTTCTTAAAAAAAACTTTCAAATTTAAACCGTTAAACAAACGTCACCGAGTCTTCAAGCAGCCACTGCCAAACAGCCTTTACCTGCTCTGCTGAGAGAGTGAGGGTAGTAATATACTTAAGAGCTTATACTTATATTAAGAGTAATATACTTAAAAGGGGACATGAGATAGTTTTAGCAAGTAGAATTAAGGAGAATCCAAAGGGTTTTTACAAATACACTAAGGAACAAAATCATAACTAGGGAGAGAATAGAGCCCCTCAAAGATCAGCAATGCAACCCTTGTGTGGAGCTGCAGGAAATGGGGGAGATACCAAGTGAGTATTTTGCATCAGTATATAAATATGGAAACTGATATGGAAGATATAGACTGTCAGGAAATTGATGGTTACACTTGAAAAATGTCCATATTACAAAGGAGGAAGTGCTGGATATCTTGAAACGGGTAAAGGTGGATAACTCCCCAGGACCTGAACAGGTGTACCCTAGAACTCTGTGGGAAGCTAGAGAAGTGATTGCTGGGCTTCTTGCTGAGACATTTGTACGGTTGATCGTCACAGGAGAGGTGCCAGAAGACTGGAGTTTGGCAAACTTGGTGCAACTGTTTAAGAAGGGTGGTACGGACAAGCCAGGGAACTATAGGCCAGTGAGCCTGAGGTCGGTGGTGGGCAAGTTGTTGAAGAGAATCCTGAAGGACAGGATGTACATGCATTTGGAAAGACAAGGACTGATTAGGAATAGTCAACATGGCTTTGTGCTTGGGAAATCATATCTCACAATCTTGATTGAGTTTTTTAAAGAAATAACGAAGAGGGCAGAGCGGTACATGTGATCTATATGGACTTCAGTAACGCATTCGACAAGATTCTTCATGGAAGACTGGTTAGCAAGTTTAGATCTCACGGAATACAGGGACAACTAGCCATTTGGATACAGAACTGGTTCAAAGGTTGAAGACAGAGGGTGGAGATGGAGGGTTGCTTTTTCAGACTGGAGCCTTGCGACCAGTGGAGTACCACAAGGATCAGTGCTTGGTCCTCTGTTTTTTGTCATTTACATAAATGATTTGGATGCAAGCGTAAGAGGTATCGTTAGTAAGTTTGCAGATGACAACAAAATTGGAGGTGTAGTGGACAGCGAAGAAGGTTACCTCAGAGGACAACAGGATCTTGATCAGTTGGGCCAATGTGCTGAGAAGTGGCAGATGGAGTTTAATTCAGATAAATGCTAGGTGTTGCCTTTTGGGAAAGCAAATTTTAGCAGGACTTATACACTTAGTGGCAAGGTCCTGGGGAGTGTTGCTGAACAAAGATACCTTGGAATGCAGGTTCGTGGCTCCTTGAAAGTGGACTCGCAGGTAGATAGGATAGGGAAGGTGGTGTTTGATTTGTTTTCCTTTATTGGTTAGAGTATTGAGTATTGGAGTTGGGAGGTCATGTTGCGGCTGTACGGGACACTGGTTAGGCCACTCTTGGAACATTACGTTGAACTCTGGTCTCCTTCCTACCAGAAATATGTTGTGAAAAGTGAAATGTTTCGGGAAAGAATTACAAGGATGTTGACAGGGTTGGAGGATTTGAGGTATAGGGAGAGGCTGTACAGGCTGGCTCTGTTTTCCCTTGAGCGTTGGAGGCTGAGGGGTGACCTTATAGAGATGTACAAAATTATGCAGGGCATGGAGAGGATAAATGAATAAAGTCTTTTCCTGGGGTCGGGGAGTCCAGAACTAAAGGACATAGGTTGAGGGTGGGCTGAGAAAGACGTTGGGTGGCACGGTGGCAAGAAATGCTGCCTCACAATGCCAGAGACTCGGGTTCAATTCCAGCCTCAGGCTGTGTGGGCTCTTTGTGTGGCTTTTGCACATTCTCCCTTCGTCTGCGTGGGTTTCCTCCCACAATCCAAAAATGTGCAGGTTAGATGAATTGCCTGTGCTAAATTGCCTGTTGTGTTCGGTGTCGGCGGATGGGTCTGGGTGGGTTGTGCTTCGGCAGGTCGGTGTGGACTTGATTCCACACTCTAATAACTCTAAATGTAAAAGAGACCAAGGGGCAACTTTTTCTCACAGACGGTGGTACGTGTATGGAATGAGCTGCCAGAGGATGTGGTGGAGGCTGGTACAATTGCAGCATTTAAAAGGCATTTCGATGTTTCTATGAATAGGAAGGGGTTGGAGGGATATGGGCCGGGTGCGAGCAGGTGGGACTAGATTGGGTTGGGATATCTGCTAGACATGGACGGATTGTACTGAAGAGTCTGTTTCCATGCTGTACATCTCTATACCTCTATAACTCACACAGTGAGTTCGTAAATGCAATTAATGTGAATGGTATTTGAAGGAACACGTGTAATTGGAATGCTAAAGTTAGGTTGGAGTTTGTTTAAGGGAATCGGAATATGGAGGTAAAGACATCATGAAGCAATTGCAATGAGTGTTGGTGAGAGTGTGCCTGAGTTATTGAGTGCAGTCTTGGTGACCTCTTCTAAGAAAGATTACACTGATCACAAAGGACGTGCAATGGACATTCTTCAGATTAATTCCTGTGATGGCAAGGTTTTCTGATGGGGAGAGTTGTCTTGCAACCTCTCCAGTTTCAAAGCATGAGTGGTGATCGCAGTGAAATTTCAAAAATCTATGATACATGTGATAAGGTGAAAATAAATTGGATGTTTCTCTAGCTGTCTACTCTATATTTAAGGCAAATGATGACAGGATAAGGAATATGCCATTTAAGACCGTAATAAGGAGGAGATTCTTCCCTTGGAGGGGACTGACTAACACAGGGCCATGGAAGCCTGCTGGCAGAGCAAGATTAAGAAGAATCCCCAGATATTCTTCACGTTTATCAAGTGGAGCAGAACAATCAGGGAACATGTAGTGACTTGCCAATTTGCATCGCAACTTGACTTCATGGTCGAAGGCTGTTTGTGTGACTGGAGCCCAAACGCTCCTGGTATACCGCAGAGATCAGTGCTGTGTCCCTTATTATTTGTGGTATTCATAAGTGATGTGAGTGTGAAGTAGGTAGGGGGAGTGTGATAAGTAAGTTTGTGTTTGACACAAAGATTGGCCAGGTGGTTGGCAGTGAGAAGGAAGGTCTTATCTTACAGGAAGATACAGATGGAATGGTCAGACGGTCAGACAATGGCAGATGGAATGTAAACGTGATAAATATGAGGTGATACACTTTGGAAGAAGGAACCAGACAGGGGAGTACTAAAAGAATGGCATCACACTAGGAAGCTCAGAGTGTGCTTCTCCACATATCCCCGAAAGTGACTGGATATGATAATTGATGATTTCAGCATTACTGTAGATAAAGCCTTTATTCATTGACCGAAAGATTATGCGAGTTTTATATGGCACTTTGGTAAGGCCAAATGAAATATTGTGTGCAGTTCTGGGAGCCACATTACAGGAAGGATGTGAGTGTATTGAATGAGGTGCAGAAGAGATTCACTAGGATGTTCCCTGGGATGAAACATATGAGCTGTGGAGAGAGGCTGGGTAAGCTCGAGTTATTTATTTTGGAGCAGAGAAAGTTGAGTGGATAAGTAATTCAGGTTTAAGATTACAAGGGGCATGGACAGGGTGAATAGACAACAGCTGTTCTTTTTAGTCAAAGTTTCAGCTTCCTTACAGTCTGAAACCAGGGAATGGAGAATGGAGAACAGAGAAACATGACACAGCTACTTCACTTCTGCCTTCACAGAAAAATACATAAACAAAGCCTTCCCAGCAATAGGAGAAAATCTGAGACTGAGGAGAAAATGATGTAGAATCAAAATAAACACAAATAAACTAATTTGGAGAAATTGTTGGAACTGAAAATAACGGGCATAGAAGAAATCAACACACATTGATGAAATTGGAAACATATTTGAGAAACTGACTGGTAGATTAATTACAGAAAACACAATAGAGGCACTGAACTTGGATTTTCAGCAAGGATTTTAAGAGAGTCGCAAGCCTCTTGTGCAAATTAAAAACACATGGGATAGTGGGTAATATATGAACATGGTCTTAAAATGGGACTGTTGACAGGAAACAATGAGTAGGAATAAATGGATGGTTTTCAGTTTGGAAGGCTCATGAGGCATCGCATATTCATAATACATCTCAAACATCTCGTTGAGGGAATCAAATGCAAAGTTTCCAAGTCTGCTGACAGAACTAGGATTTTGAAACGTGATGAGAATGTGAAAAAAAACTTCAAGGTGATTGAAACAAATGGAGTGAATGAGTAAATATGTGGCAGATGAAGAGCAGTGTGGATAGATGTGATGTTGCCTACTTTGTTGGGAAATACCAGCCAACCATTGGAAAAGGGAATTTTGAGAAATGTCGATCTATGAAGGAAACTGCACTTTTCTTCTGTTATTGTTTGGACAGACTTCTGAGTTCCATGCAGGGCAGTGAGTTTTGAAAACAGAAGCCAATATTTGGAATACATTTGCACACTGACCTGTTTACGCAGACCCACCAAGTGGGGAGCTGTAACATTAAAAAGGATCTGGGATCTCCCTGTACACCAGTCACTGAAAGCAACATTGCAGGAGCAGAAAGCAGTCAGGAAGATAAATGGGATTTTGACCCTTATTTCAGGGGGGACTTGAGTCCAGGAGTAAGGGTGTCTCAATACAGGTGCACAGGCCCTTGGTGAGACTTCAACTCAAACATTGTGCAGTATTGACAAACGTGACATTGAGGGAGTGCAGCGAAGGATGAACAGACTGATCTCTGGGATGACAGACTTTTTATGGAGCAGAGTTTGGGTTGAATGAGCCTGTATTCCATGGGATTTAGGAAATCAGTGGAGATCTCAGTGAGATATATAAAACACTGACAGGGTTAGATTGATTGGAAGCAGTGATGATTATACCCCTGGCTGGGACGTCTAAACCAAGAGGCCACAGCATTAGGTACAGACAGGTCACATTGTATTTAGATACGAATAAATGTCTGCACTCAGAGACTGGCGAACCTGGGAATTCTCTCTCTCATAAGGCTATGGAAGTCAAGGCACTAAAGACTAATGAAGATGTCTAGACACTGAAAGGATGGGGGAGAGAGCACGAGTATGGTGTAGAAATAAAGGGTCAGCCATCATTATATTGAATTGGATAGCAAACTCGACAGACCAAAGGGACCACCGCAGTTCCTATGTTATAGCTTCAGAAGGTTAATCACGTAAAGGGATTTGTACAGTGTGTGGGGAAAGTGCATTGAGGAGATGTTCAGACATTAACTAGAATGGGGCAGGCTCAATGTGCTGTATGGCCTATTCCATTCCCGATGTTTCTGTGCAGTCATTGATAAAGCTTTGTAAATGTTGTCACAAGTTCGCAGATGTAAGGAAGGAGATCTCTGCAGGGTCAACAGGACTGTGTTTCCCATTCCCTTTTCCATACTAAGGCTGAGGCTGGGTGTTCTGTCCGGATTTATCCTTTTAGACTTCGGAACAGTTTGATACAATAGCGTGTTTCAGAGACCATTGAAGAGTTTATCACATGTCTGTGGGTCTGGACTCACGTTTCGCCAGACCAGGAAAGCATGAGAGATTCACTTCCTGAAACTACTTTGGAAAAGCAAATTGGTGTTTCCAATCGGCATTGACTTCAAGGTCACTGTTACGGACACCAGATTTGAGATCTCGATATTTTATAAATTGTTTTTAACTTCCACCAGCTGTCAGAGCATTAGCCTGGTCTGGATTATTATTCCAGTGACTTTAACAAAACAGCACCATCTCCACATGGGGACCTATTGGAAACCGCACTGAGCAGGATACTTCTGAGCTGCTTAACAGCTCTATCAAAAATAACTCCCAATTTGACTATCGTGATGAGACTGAGGGGGTTGTAATTGGTCAGATTGTAATTATTCCCCTCTTAGCGGACTGGACATAGCTGAGTAATTTTCCACATTGCCAGGGAGATGTCAGAGTTGGATGTGGAATGAAACAGCTTCCCCAGGGACAGGGCTTGTTGTGCAGCACAAGTCTTCAGTCCTATTGCAGGAATGGGGACAGGGCCCATTACCTTTGCCGTATCTAATGTGTTCAGCTGTTTCTTCTTGTCACGTGCAGCAAATCGAATTGGTTGAAGATTGGCATCTGTGATTCTGTGGCATCATTATGACGGTGAGTTGAATCATCGACTCAACACCCCTAGCTAGGATGGTACAGATACTAATTCCTTGTTTTTTACACTGATGTGCAGAGCTGATGCATTGATAGAATGGGAATAATTGTGGAGCCCTCTCCACCAGTTAGTTGTTTAATCGTCTATCACGATATTTGGCCAGATGTAGCAGGCTGCAAAGGTTTCATCTGGGTGTATTTTCCTTGTGACAATTTCTCTCTCTCTCGATCATATGATTTGGTTTCATTTGATTTGATAGGATTCATTGTCGCATGTATCTAAGTCGAGTGAAACTCCTTGTTTATACACAGTTCTGGCAGATCATAGTGAGAGTTGAAGCTGCCTTTTTTTGGAGACATGGAGTGGCCGAAATTTAAACGTCTACTTCAACTGTCTGTTTTTGAAGAGCCACAAATAGCCAGAAATTAAAATAGATTGCTTCAGCATTAGTGAAAAACGGCCTTTGAGAAGACAATTATTCCAAGGCAAAAGAAAGGATAATCTGATTTGTAAAGGATAATCTGATCTGATCTGGTCTGATTCTGAAACATGCCAACATAGTGATAAAGAAAGTTCTTTTTTTAAAAAAAATGATGATTTGTAACAGAGCACACATGAAATAATGAAATTGTAGCACAAACACTTTGAAGAATCACTACAAAAGGTTACTTATTCTGATCTCAGTCAAGATTTGTTTCATTCACAAAAACAGCTACTCAAGTTATCTTTCAGAAGCTAGCTGCGCCTTTGAAATTATTTACAATAATAATAAGTTCTAGTTAAATATTTGGTAAATAATCATGGACACAGATTTCAACGTAATTATAAAACCTTAAAGAGATGTCTGGCATGTCTTGTCTAATTCGATAAGACGTTGGTTTCCCTGATGGCATGGGCTGTGCACACAACCTTGTGTCTTTTCTCTTACTGTCCTGGACAGGGCTGTGGCCACACCAGGCCCTTATGCACGTGGATCGTTTGCTCTCAGTGGTGCATTTGTAGACATTGGTGAGGGTCCTTGTGAACATGTCAAATGTCTTGAGGCACCATAGAAAGAAGAGACGTTGTTGTGCCATCTCGACTGTCACATCTACATGGGAAGTCAGTTATCGTCACTCCAAGCAACTTAATGCTTTCCACCCTTTCAACTTCAGTTCCATTGATGCAGATGGGGGCATTTTCTCGTCCTTTCTTTCTGAAGTCATTGATCAGTTAGTTAGTTCTGCCGACGTTGAAAGAGAGGCTGGTTTCAGTGCAGCACATCACCAAGTCCTCTATTTCCATTCTGCATTTTGACTTGCCATCATCACATACCTGTACTACTATGATGGTATCATCAGTGAACATGTAGATGGCATTCGTTCTAAACTTGGCAATACAGTCGTGGGTGTACAGGGAGTATAGTAGGGGGCTGAGGACACATTCTTTAGGAATTCAGTGTTGAATGTTATCATGGAAGAGAACGCTTACCAATTTTCACTGATTGTGCACTGTCGGTCAGAAAGATTAGGATCCAATTTCAGAGGGCAGAGCTGGCACTAAAGTCAGGGAGTTTTGTGATTATTCTGAAGGGAATAGTGGTGTTGAAGGTGAATCTATAGTCAATGAGCAGGAATCTGACGTGGGTGTCCTTGTTGTCCAGATGTTCTAGGGATATGGCACCTGCTGTGGACCCATTGCACTCGTAGGAAAATTGTAGGGGATCAAGGCAGGCTGGGAAACTGGAACTGATGTGGGCCATGCCTAGCTTCTCGAAGCACTTCACGCCCCTCTGAGTCTCCTGCAGTCTAAAGAGAAATGTCCCAACTTATCCAATCTCTCCCTTTGACTCAGACCCTTGAGACCTGGCAACATCCTTGTAAAGTTCAGTTTAATACCATCCTTCCTATAGCAAGGTGACCAAAACTGAACACAATGCTGAATGTGGAAATATTTGGAACTGTAAGTTTTATTCTGCTGCCAATCATTATGCTGCTGTGATATTGTTTTTTTGTGTGTTATTCTGAAATCTTATTATTCATTGAATCCTCTGATGGCAATCCCTTTTTTGTGAACGTCCTCCTGATTGCTTGAATTTCAATCTATCTATTTTGTTTGGACAGATATTTTGAGGCCGTTGTATATCAGAAAACAGGAAGAGATGATGGATGATTGTGCAGTGTGTGTCCTTTACTGGATCAGCTTGTCTCTCCAGTCACCTGAAGCTTTTATTGTGGGCCAGATTACCTCAAAATTATTACATCACAGAAGGAAGCTATTCAGCCCATTGTAGGTGCATGAACATAGAACATTGCAGCTCAGTACCTACAACATCCTTCAGCACTGCCGACAGATCCACCGACCTTACTGTCAACCGTAAATTTACTAACTCATCCTTCTATACACTCATTAAGGTCATTTTTAAAAGGACAAACAACAGTCACCCAAAGCAGATCCTTGCAGTATACCACTAGCAACTAAACTCCAGGATAATCATTTCCCATCAACTACCACCTTCTGTCTCTTTTCAGCTAGCTGATTTGTGATCCAAACGTTTCCATAAAATCTGGGAGAAAGTAAGAACTGTTGATGTTTGAGATCAGAGTCGAGAGTGTGCCGCTGGAAATGCACAGCAGGTCAGGCAACATCCGAGGAGCGAGGAGAAAATGAAGACTGCAGATGCTGCAGACCAGAAAACTGATTCCCGATGAAGTGCTTTCAAGAGAAACATTAACTTGCATGCACCTTGGACGCAGCCTCATCTGTGCTGCTTTTCCAACACGACGCTCTCCATATTTTCATCAATAGCCTGCCATAGGGGACCTGATCAAACACTTCACCGAAATCCATATACCCCACTTTACCCTCATCCACCTGTTTGGTCACCTTCTAAATGAACTCTGTAAGATTTTTGAGGCATGACATACCCTTCAAAAAATCTTGTTGACTATTCCTAATCAAATGATTCCTTTCTAGATGATAGCAAATCCTATCTCTTATAATCCTTTCCACAACCAAAGTAAGACAGATATACAATTACCAGGGTTGTCTCTTCTCCATTTCTTGAGCAAGGGGACAACGTTTGCTGTCCTCCAGTCTTCTGGCACTATTTCTGTAGACAATGGCGTTGTAAAAATTCGAACAGATGGTTGTATAAACTTCTTAGAGAACCCTAGGATAAATCTCATCTGGCCAGGGGACTTATCTATTTTCACACTCTCCAGAACTGCTAACATCTCTACGTTACGAACTTCAATCCCGTCCAGTCTAATAGCCTGTATCTCAGTATTGGCCTCGACAGCATTTTCTTTTCCATTGTGAATACTGATTCAAATATTAATTTACAGATGTCCTATCTCCTCAGACTCCACACACAACTTAACACTACTGTCCTTGATTGCCATTAATCTTCATTTGGACATTTCTTTTATTCGTGACATACTGATAGAAAGCTTGAGGGTTTCCCTCGATCCTACTTGACAAAGACTTATCATGCTCTCTCCTGGCTATTCTTAGCTCTTACTTTAAGTCCTTCCATGCTAACTTGTAACTCTCAAGCATCCGAACTTAGCCTTCACGTTTCTTCTTTACATAAGCCTCCTTCTCCCTCTTGACAAGAGATTCAACTTCTTCAGTAAACCACAGCAGCCTCACTTGAACACTTCCTTCTTTCCTGACATGTATGAACTTATCAAGGACACACAGTAGCTGTTGTTTGAAAAAGCTCCACACTTAAATTGTACCCATCCTCTGCAGTTTCCTTCCCCATCCTATGCATTCTAAAACCTTTCCTTGTCGCATCACAATTGCCTTTCCCCCAGCTAAAACTCTTGCCATGCGGTATACACCTGTCCCTTTCCATCGCTAAGGTAAACATAGCTGAATTGTGGTCACTATCAGCAAAGTGTTCACCTACCTCCAAATCTAACAACTGGTCTGGTTCACTGCCAAGGACAAGATCCAATTTGGCCACGGCCCTTGTTGGCCTATCTACATACTGTGTCAGGAAACCATTCTGCACACATTGGACAAAAACTGACCCATATAAAGTAATTGAAATATAGCGTTTCCAGTCAATATATGGAAAGATAAAGTCTTCCATAACAACTACTCTGTTATTTTCGCTCCTATCCAGTATCATTTTTGTAATTCTTTCCTCTACATCTCTGGAACTTTTCAGAGGGCAATAGAGAACTGTTAACAGGATGACCTCTCCGTTTTTGTTTCTAAACCTCTTCCCATACTACCTCAGTAGACGAGTCCTGATTAAGCTTGCTTTCAACCAACGTAATGCTGTCTTTGATTTTCAATGCCACCCCTCCCTCCCCACCCCAAACCCCACCCTGCCCCACTTTTAGTACCTTCCTTGTTCTTAATGAAGCATCTAAACGCCGGACCCTACAACGATCAGTCCCTGTCCCTGCTCTATCCATTTCTCCAAAATGACCACAAATCAAGCTGTACAACTGAACAATTTGCAAACAGGGAGTGATCGGAGGGATGTTAAACGCGGGTGAGTTGGATAGATCAGAATACAGCATGAGAGGAGATATACAGGAACAAACAGAAAATGGAAGCTTTATTTAGAAATTATCACGGATTGCAAGGCCTTTATCTATTGCCATACGGTTTTAGCACTTTGCGGATACTGGCTGTGGTCCCAGATCATTTATCTCCAATAATATCACTGAGTTGAGTTACTGACAGTTAAACAGAGTCCAAAAAGGCCAAGTGATTTTTTTCTACAGTGACAAGGTGATTTAATTTAAATAGACTGGGTGAACAACAGCAGGAACTGAGAACCCCCTCAGTACTGAGATATTGCGCCAGAGAATTTCAATGAGGTGGATCACTGACAGAGGGGAAATCAGCATCTCAGCTGTGGGCCAAATAATGATTGATAAAGATTGCACACCACTTTCGTGATTTTGTAACACACATTTCAATTTATGAAGCTCAATATCATGAGTGTATCTTATTTCTTTGTACTTCCCATAGTTTATTATGGACAGAAAATCATTTTCTCCCCGTATTTTCTGTTCAATAAACAAATTTTACTCTTCATTCCTCACTTTAGATGTACCTTTGAATCTGTTCTTCATATGAGTTATAAAGAGTAACATTCCAATACTATGACTGAGAAATAATATTGTCCCTCCCTCCTGTCTGAACTGCCATGTCCCCCAATTATCTCTGTTTTCTGTCTCCTCCAGAATGCCATAACCACACTGTAATTGAAGTTCAGTAAATGACATTTCATCACATTTCACTAACATCGATCACATCAATAACACAGGCCTCATCTGACTCTCTCTGAACCTGGAATAACAATCTGAATTGCATTTGTCACGTTCAATTCTCTGTTAACATAACCATGCCATTTGTCTGTTACAACCCCACGTTTCTCAGACACACATTCCTCTCAGATCATAAACTATAAAAATTGTCTCAATGTCTAATTGGAATTATGATGCTTGATCAATAGTGCCAGAACGTATGTTTCTATTTATAATCAGAGACGCATGTTTAAGTTCTGATAAACATGTGGCATTACTCCTGCATCCAAGACAGATTGAATGGTTACACTCAATTGATCTACCAGCCTCAAGATTTGTTCCATCAGTCAGCCTCACATAGCCCATCCAGAAAATGACAGTTTGATTCATTGTTTTGAATTGGAATAAAACAATATTAAATTGAAAGACGTTGGCTGGAGCTATTTGTTCAGTGACTGTGATTAATGTCAGTCTCCGTGGATCCGAGATGTGTCACTGGAGGGTTTGCCTCTTCTATTAATTAAGGACTCGGTTCAATGTGTTATTCCAGTATGGGCGAGAGCAGCAATGACTGGACTAACAGGGATCAGCAGCTCGAGAGACGGAGGAGGAGAGATCAGAGTCTGAGAACATTAGACTGGAATGTTCCAACAATGGACAGGAGTTTATCCGATGGTCTTTACTACCTTTCTCAGCCTTGGATATCATTAGCATCACGGATCGAAGATATACTTTGGATTATTGAAGGCGGTTATTATCCCATCCTCGCTATAGTTGGTGTTCCTGGTAAGTCATTCCATCTGTCTATTAAGCTGTGTTTAACTGAATTGCTGTTCATATTCAAAGTTTAAAACTTGGAAGTCACCATTTTCAGATCCAGTCAAAGATTCTATTCCTCACTGATTATAACTAGCAAATTACTATTCACAACTTACTCAACAATACACGAGGAGAAACCAGACTCTTATTAAACTCCATGATCTTTTTTCTCCATTCATATTTACATTTCTATATATTCTCCCCACTCACCAATCCTGCCCAGGACGACTATCAGGATATTTCAATCACATTCTCAGCCTCAAAGCAACTGCTGAATAAATAACGTTTCTAACCAGATATAACCGTTTCAAGTCCCTTCTCACTATGCTTACGTCACAACATATTTGCACTTAAGATGGTTAATTTGTCTTCTCCACAGAATCTGTCAGATGGACAGACAGTGCATGGTGGTCAAGTCATTGACTCATCATCAAGCGGCACAGAATAATAATCTTTTTTTGTCTCATGAAGGAAGTTGATGGAATGCAAATGAAATCATCACCACTTGTTTTAAACAGAAGCCTATCTGTTTGTCTCATGTCCTGTAGAGAAGGCAATGTGTTATCCTTCCATGTTCAGGTCTCTGTGTGACTGCAAATCCACAGCAATGTGGTTTACCCTTTATTATCCTGTGCAACAGCTGAAACAGCCACTCAGTTCAAGATCAGCATAACATGCTGGCCTGACCAAGGCTGCACACATCCCTTGAGAGCAGAACAACAGGAAAGATAGCTTCCTTCCTCTGCCTGATTTCCATGTTCCTGCAAGTAATTTCCATTCAGGTAGGTGACCATTCCCTGTTTCAAGTGAATTCTTTCTGATTGAGTCTCTCTCTCTGAACGTGATATACATCTCCATCGACACCTCTGGTGATGACTGACGCAAAGATGTAAGAAACTTCAAAATTCCACATCATGCGCAGTGTAGTGAGAAGGACTGGCTTTTTATACCACAGGAAAAATGCTGACACAGCTACCTGAGGGAACAGAACTAGTGTGATCAACCCTAGAGTGTTGTTGAGATAGTATTTGGGGTATTGTGCACAGATTTTCTCGACTTTATACGGAATAATCCTCTTAGCAGAAGGAGTGTAAAGGAGTTTCACCAGACTAATTGTTGGGATGATTGAACCATCGGGTGTGCATGAGGATTAATCTGTAGCGCTTTGAAGAATAAGAGATGATTGCATTGAACCTTACGGTGATGGACAGTCACTCATTATATTCCAAACAGAACTAATACGGTGATAAATTCCATGTTTTTTTAACTTGGTTTACATGATTCTCGATGGCTTAAACGACTCTGAGAACGTTCCTCTCACTCCACGCCACTCCTCATTTCGATTGAGAGAGAGAGAGGGCCAGTCTTTAACTAAACTTTTCCAACATTAATACAGTGCATTTGGTGTGTGATCATACATAGAACTTCACGTTATCCACCATCCTGACAGGAGCCACAATATCTTCATTCCTAAACAGTTAACTATCCCCACCAGCTTCTGACCCCCACGGAGAACATGGATCTGTCTTCTTGGAGATGGAAGATGCTTCCTTGAGTCTTGGCACAAAACATTTGGCTTCCTTCCTCACTGCTGGCAAAACACGTCAAAGTATCATTTCTTCCACAGGCAATGGAGCCACGAGGAACATTGTGAACAGTCTATGAGTGCAGTCTCTGCTCCATTCCTTTTCCTTTTTCCAGGATGGAGCATTAGTGACACCCTCCTATTCCTATGTAAGTGTCTCGAGGGGTGAATGGTCTCCTCCTGGTTCTGTAGAAGAGGTTTAGGGGTCTTACTGAACTCTGCCTGTTCCTGTTTAATAGCTCAATGTACTGACCAGACGCCTCCTCTTCCTATGGAACAGGCAGGAGGATTGAATGGGCTGTCCCTCTTCTTGTTCAGTCATTTCGATGGACTGAATGGCCTCCACATATCCGTGTACCATTTCCCTACATTCATTTATCTTTCAAATGTCTTACATAGACAATTGTGAACAAATGGAAATATCTAGGCATCACAATCTTCTGTGGAAGGAAATTCACACCTTACCAACCATTTGAGAATCTCTTGTTTGTGTTCTGACCAATGTTGGAGGGTCACTCATGTCTTTTCCCACTCCTCTATTGGTGAAAGCAGATTTTAAATGTAACCAGTTGAGTGCTGTGTCCAATGATATCGGTATCGGACTGGGTAATCTGGGACACATAAAGTTGAACTGTGAACAAATGGTAAAATGATAGTGTCCCAAATGTTTTTCTGACTTTGAACTTATTCTGCTCACACAAATGTCTGGGAATGCGGATTTCTTCCTGGAGCAGTTGGATTTTGCTGAAATCCCTTTTCTTCGAGCTGTACAGAGATTCCTATGAATCCTCATCAGGAATCCTCTACGAGTGGTAAAGATGACTCAGGATTTTTCTGCTCTCACCCTTGTTTTCAGGCAGAACACAGTAAGAGAGAGAGATAGAGACTAATTGGCTGCTGCTTCTGAAGCAAGTAATATTTTTCTCCGTCTCTGTGTAGAAAAATACAAGAATGTCAACTGAAAACCAAACTGGACCATGTGCACCTCCATGTACATTCTCTGGAATGGATGATGATAGACTGCATGTTGTATGCAGCATCATTGCTCTTGTTGTGCACAGTGCCTTTCATTAGCAAAAGAAAAGAATGTGCCCGTTTTATGATTTGATGAGATGTTTATATGCATCTGCGTAATTTTTAAAAATGCGTTGATATCTTCATAATATTTGTGTTAATACCAATGCATCTCATTCAGAAAGAATATTATCTAGCTTTAGTCTTCTTAACCAAGAGAAAATATATATCCAGCTGAAAGACTTCTCAGAAAATCGTAGCTCAATAAGATTTCTCATCTAAGATCCAAACAGATAATTCCCGATAACAAAAGGCCTTCATTTCAGTAATGAGTAAAATGAAGCATCTTCGAACATCTTTGAAAGGAATTGTATCCGTTTTATTTTAAGTTTGGAGGATCAAAACTGCCCCCAGTGTATCTGATGTGGTCTCAGCAATGCCCTGTACAGATACAGTGAAATATTCCTAATTAAACCCAATACCCGTTGCCACAAACAGCATCATTCCACTTTCCTTCCGAATCGCTTGCTGCATCTGCAGACAGACTTCATATGATTTATGTACCAGGAATATGAAAAAACATCTGCATCGCAGAGTTCTGCAATCTCTCTCCATTTAAATTGTTCCTGACTGCAATAGACAACTTACATTATATAATTTCTGCTGAGGGTATCCTCACTAACCTTCCCTGTATACATCTTAATGCAGATTCACTACCTCCATTTGAAGATCTGTTGAATGATCATTTTGGTGTACAAGGTAGTTCGGCTTTGATCCATTCAGTCCGTTCATCCAGATATTTGACATAGATTATTGATCATTGATGACCCTACAGTGATCTCTGAGTCAAAACGAGTTACAGTTTTGTTTAAAAAATCATATATCTCTACTATTTCCTGTTAGTGACAGCATTCCTGTTCCTGTGCAGCACTTCAGGCGGGTTGAATGGCCTCGTCCTGGGCTGTGTAATGTAGCCAACGAGCTGAATTACTTCATCCTATATTCCTGTGTAATTCTTTTTAGGGATAGAATGTTCTCCTCCCGTGTCATTGTAACGATCCAGTCTGGCTGAATGGGATGGCCGTCTACCCTGTAATCGCGTTGAGAGGTGGATTGAGGGAACAACCCACGGGGTAGGGACAGCAGTATATCATTTAACGGCCGGGAGCGTGGATTGAGGGAACAACACATGGAGTAAGGGCAGCAGCATATTCCTGTAACAGCCGGGAGGGTGGATTGATGGAACAACACATTGGAAAGGGGCAGCAGTTGGCCATTTGATGACACCATTCAGAATGCTCATGGCTGATCCGAGTGTGTCTGACCATCTGTCTCCTGTCTGTTCCCAATAAACATTGACTCTCCTGTCCAGCAAAGATCAGTCAAGCTCAAACTAAAATACCTTAATTAACCGAGTCTTCACTGCTCCCTGAGGATGAGGACACCACAGACAGCACAACAGTGAAGGGAAAGGGACATCCTTCTTCCACTGTGGGACACATTTTTTAAAAACTGTGTTAACCTCATGTCAAATCACTGCCCCATTTCGGATATAGTGGTACAATAACTAGGAATCGACATTAAACATTCTGCCCTCCAATCTTTTCCCACATTACCACTGACTCTTTCCAATCAAATATGATGCTGCTGCTGTCTCAGGAAGAGCATGACACCGCATGAGCATTAAAAAAGGAGCAGAAGTCGACCTATCGAGTCAGATATACCATTCAGTCATTTCTTGTAAGTTCCACAACATCAGATTCTCCCTAGAATCTTTGATCTCCTTATAAATAAAAAAAAGTGTTTATTTGTGACTTAATGGCACTACTGTCTGTGTCTTAATGTGCATTTATATGTGTGTGTGTGTGTCCATGTGCTTGTTATTGTTTTGTATTTGCGTGACTATGCCTGTCTGTCTGTGTATCAGCCTGTGTGTTTCTATCTGTGTTTGTGTCTATTTGTGTGTGACGGTATATGTGTTTGTGCGCTTCTATGTGTGTGCATGCTTATCTCCTTGTATGCATTGTGCATGTTAGTATATTGGGGTATTTACCGATACTTCTGTGTAATTCAATGCCTGCATCTCTGTGCAATGGGATATCTGTTCTTCTGCGACTGAGAGAGAGGAGTTTGGAACTGACAGTAGGTTTGAATTGAGAATTGTTCTTTACTGAATATTGCTCCTTACTCGTTTGGTGGGACGTGGATGTTTCAGAATCTCCACACAAGGCCTCCTGGTCCTCTCCAGCTCTCTCCAGGTTCCTCCACACATATCATGGTAGGGGGATGAGGGAACGGATATCCAGCACTCCATCACTCGGCTTAGCCCTTTCTGGCCTATTCCAGGCTGTTTCTCCTGGAATGGGAGAAAGGGAGAGAATGAGTGAGGGTGGGAGTGGATGTCCCTGCTGTTAGTGTTGGGGTAGGTGAGGCTTATGCCCGAAGCGTTGACTCTCTTGTTCCTTGGATGCTGCCTGACCTGCTGCGCTTTTCCAGCAACACATTTTCAGCTCTGATCTCCAGCATCTGCAAACCTCACTTCCTCCCAGGTGAGGTGTGACATGGTGAGGTGGCCGGAGGGCGTCTGTCCATAGTGTTGTATGAATGTAGTGCTATTAGTGTGCGGGGCTATTGCATCAGGGACAGAGAATGTTGGGGAGGAAGGTATTGAATTCAGCAGCGGAAATGGTCGTGCTTGAGCCTTATTTGGAGATAGAGCGTGAGCCTTGGTTGAGGCTAGGTTCTGTAACAGATATACAGTGAGTGTGAGGGAACAGTGAGAATATACGGTGACACTTATCCTGAGAGAGCGACATGGATATTGATGCTTGTCCTGTATTGCTGGACATGTCTTCAGATCATCTCAGCATCGAGGTGAGCCTCCCCGAATGCCTTATCCAAGTCTATCACTAGCAACGACACAGGCCCTGTCCATCAGAGTCCACACAATCAGTTTGGGTGGATCTTACAAATAGCAAAGAGAAACAAACTTGTTGTGTTATATATCTGAAGCAAAACTGTCGCGCAAATGTTTTGCATCATACGCTCTGGAAATTAGATATGCAACTATATGCAAAGGGAAGCCAAGACATACTGATATCGCTCGGCTCTTAACCTAGAGACCCATGTAATGTTCTGGGGACATGGATTCAAATCCTGCCATGGCAGATTGTGGAATTTGAATTCAATAAGTATCTGGTATCGAGAGTTTATGATGATCAGGAATCCATTGTTGATTGTTGGAAAAACTCATCTGGTTCACTAATGTCCTTCAGTGAAGGAAACTGGCTGTTCTTATCTGGTCTGGCCTGCACGTCACTCCAGGTCCAAGACAACACTGTTAATTCTTAACTGCCGTCTGGCATGATCAGCAAATACTGGTTATCCAATGAAGCCCCCATCCTGTGAATCAGTAACAAATACTCGTGGGTTCTGCAGTAATAATAGATGGTGTCAAGTTGCATCGAAACTGAGTTTACTAAGTGACTGCTAATGTTGTGAAAAATAAATTCCATAAGTGTATATCAGGTAGGTTGAAGGGTATGTTGTGAACCAAACTAGAGGTAGATTATTTCGGATTTGGTGCTGTGTGATACTGATCAAGGATGATCAGCCATGATAATATTGAATGGTGGTGCAGGCTCGAAGGGCAGAATGGCCTACTCCTGCACCATTGATTATTGTGTGGTCGGAAGGACTAATTACTAACCTTGCTCTGAAGCAGCTTTGGAGGAATAGTGACATTAATATGTTGTATTTTACACGGCGTCTGCATTCAATGTGGAATGTTTGAACAATCTGTTCAAACATCATGGAAGCCCAGAGGCTAGAGTGTCAAGTTCGCTCCAGTGAATTGGGGAAGTACAATATAACATTCAGTAGGAGAACAATGGTTGTTAGACTCATAGAGTCTTACAGCACGGAGACAGGCCATTCGGCCCAAACTGGTCCATTCCGAACAAAATATTTCCCTGTATCCTTCTAATCCTTTCCTACCTGTGTGCTTGTCCAAATGTTTTATCAAACTTTGTGAATGTACCCGCCTTAACCACTTCTGCTGGTAGCCCGCCCCATATGCTTACTACTCTGTGTGTAAAAGAAATTGCCCCTCAGGCTCCCTTTTACCCTTTCCTCTCTGACCTTAACTTGATGCCCTCTAGTCCGTGGTTGCCCAATCCTGGGGAAAAAAAACTGAGTGCATTCACTCAATCACTGCCTCCCATAATCTTTTGCACTACTGTCAGATCCCCTTCAGCCTCATACACTCTAAAGTAAAAACTCCAAGCTTGTTCAAACTCTCACTATAACTCAGACCATTGAGTCTTGGCAAAATCCTTGTAAATTTCTTCTGCACTCTTTCCAGTTTAATAACATCCTTCCTCAAGCAAAGTGAACAAAACTGAACATGACGTGGCAAGTATGGACTCGCCAACATCTTGTATAACTACAACTTAACTCCCTAATTTCGATATTCAGTGCTCTAACTGATGAAGGCCAGTCAGTCAAATGCCTTTTTCAGTGCCTTGTCTACCTGGGACTCCACTTAACTGAGAACTGTGCACCTGAATTCCAGGGTCACTCTGTTCCACTGCACTCCTTAAGACCCTGCCATTCACCATGAAACTCCTGCCTTGATTTGACTTTCTAAAATGCAAGAACTTACACTTATCTGAATTTAACTCCATTTGCCATTTCTCGGCCCACTTCCCCACCTAATCAATGTACTGCTGTAATTTCTGAAATTTCTGATAACCTTCCTCACTGTCCACGATTCCACCTATTTTAGTGTCACCTTGAAACTTACAAATCATGCCTGGACATTCTCATCTAAATCATAGATATGCGTGTGTATATATGGATGTTTTATATATGCTTCACAGGAGGCTCCAACAAACGCACTGATGATGTTCCCTAGCCAGGGAACGAAACGTTTGCAGCAAAAACTTCCAGCTCGGCGAACAGAATCACAACTATATATATACACACACACACACACACACACACACACACACACACACACACACACACACACACACACACACACACACACACACACACACACACACACACACACACACACATATATATATAGTCCCAGCACCGATCCCTGAGGCATTCCATTAATCACATGCCTCCAGTCCGACAAGCATCCTTCCACGATTACCCTCTTCTTCCTTTCATCAAGCCAATTTTGGACCTAATTTGCCAGCTTCCCCTCAATTCCATGCGATCTCAACTTCCAGAGGAGCGTACCATGTAGAACCTGATTGAAGGCCTCAATGAAATCCATATAGACTAAATGTACAAACATGCCCTTGTCAAAGTTACTGGCCATATTATCAAAGCAGTCTAACAAACTTGTGAGCCATAATCCCCCATTCGCAAGGCCCTGTCTTTCCAAATGCATGTATATCTTCTCCCTCAGAATCTTCTCAAGTAACTTACGTGCTACAGATTTTAGGTTTACTGGTCTATAGTTCCCTGGTATATCTTTGTAGCCCTTCTTGAATAACGGCACAGCATTCACTACCCTCCAGTCCTCCAGGACATCACCCGTTGGCTACCGATGATGCAAAAGTACGAACCAGGGCCCCCGCTATGTCTTTCCTGTCCTGCAGTGTTCCTGAATATATGTGGTCAGGACCAGGAGATTTGTATAAATACTACAACGTCTGAAAATTATGTTTATTTATTTCGGGTAGAACACCCAAGAGTGAGAAAGTGAGTTAACAATGATTAGCATAATAAATTAAAGATTATTTTAAGCACATGAAGTGACTTCAGAAGAATTCCAGCCATTGTAGAATCCTGAGAATTCTCATAAATCTACGATCCAGAAAAGGAGGGCCAAGAAACGGGTAAGGAAATCAGAAAGCGAACATGCACACAAACAAATAGGAACATAAAGACTGCATAAATCTATGATGTATATTTCAAAAGAAAGAGAAAAGCATATTCTAATGTGGAAATCTGCAATCAGGAGAGACGAGCTTATTATGGATAACAGGGAAATGGCCAAGTAAATAACCAGTTACCTTGCATCTGTCTTAATGGAGGAAGGTCCAGAAAATCACCCAGAAATACGACATCGTCATATAGGACTTGTGGATCGAAAGATATAAAGTCAATTTATATCAGTAACAAGGCTTTACTTGAACATGCAGCTGGATTAAGCATTGCTAACCTTGACAAACCAGATGTACTTCATACCAAAATCTTCAGAAATAAACCACTGATAGAAGTATTAGTTGCACTGTCACTGACTGTGTTCTATTTCCCACTGCATTCTGCATAGTCTGAAAGCCGTTGAAGATAAATGGACATCAGTAAACGTGATCCAAGCACTATAGATGAACGGTAGTGATCCAAGCATCTGCAAAGGGAAGAAGAGATAGTGTGGAGAACTGCAGACCAATTAACTTGACATTTGTGGGGAAACTGTTGGAATGTATTATATAGGATGTGACATTCGTTATTTAGAAATTAAGAGTAACATTGGCGAGAATCAGTACGCATTTTTGAAAGGGAATTCATACTTGACAAGCTTTGGATTTGTTTGAAGTTGATTCTTACAGCTTAGGTAATGAGGAACCAGTACAACTGGCATATTTTAGATTATTAGAAGGCTTTCTATAAGAACTCAACAATGAGTTCGTAAATGCAATGAATGTGAAAGTTATTTGGAGGAATATATGCAAGTGGTAAGTTAAAGTTTGGATTGCTTTGCTTTAAGGGATTCAGAATACAGATGTAAAGACATGTTGAGACAGTTTAACGGCGTGTTGGTGAGTACTATGCCTGGAACATTGAGTACATTTTTGGTGACCAAATCTGAGAAAGAATATACTGACGACAGAGGAAGTTCAATGGACATTTTCCAGATTAATCCCACAGATGGTGAGATTGCCTGATGAGGAAACTCGGTCTGTGTTCTCTAGTGTTTCAAACAATGAGAGATTGGTCACTGTGAAATATATAAAAGTCACAAAACATGTGACAAGTTGGAAATTAAAAGGTTGTTTCTCCGGCTGTCTAATCCACATTCAAGGGAAATAATGGCAGGGTAAAGGACAAACCAATTAAGGCTGCAATAAGGAGGAAATTCTGCACACGTAGGGGACTCACTCGCACGGGGCATGGAAACCTGCTGGCAGCGCAAGTTAGGGTGAATTTCCAGATATTCCACAAGTGTGTCCAGCAGAATCAGAATAACCAGGGAACAGGTCGGACTCATTAATGACTTGCCAAATTGCATCCAAATGAAGTTTAGTCGTAGGACACAGAAGGTGGTGGTAGTCGGCTGCTTGTGTGAACTGAGACCAGTATCCAATGGTATACCACAGGGTTCAGTGCTGTGTCCGTCATTGTTTGTGATTCGGAGGTGCTGGTGTTGGACTAGGTGGACAATCCTAAAACTCGCATAACACCAGATTATAGTCCAACAGGTTTATTCGGCGGCACTAGGTTTCGAAGCGCTGCTTCTTCATCAAAGCGCACAATCACCTGATGAAGAAGTAGCGGTTCGAAAGGTAGTGCCTCCGAACAAACATGTTGGACTCTAACCTGATGTTGTGTGATTTTCAACTTAAATATTTATGATACTCGTAAATGATGTAGCTGTGAATATGGACGAGAGGTGGGGAGTGTGATAAGTATGTTTGTGTTTGATACGCAGCTTGGCTGGTTGGTTGGCAGTGAGGAGGAAGGCGTTAAGTTACGGGAATCTACAGGTGGAATGGTCAGTTGGGAATTCAATGGCAGGTGGAATTTAACCCTGTTAAATATGAGGTGATACACTTTGGAAGAAGGAACCAGACGGGGAGGACTCAATGAATGGCAGCACACTAGGAAGGTCAGAGGGTGCTTCTACTCACATCCCTGAATGTGATGGACAGGTTAATACACAATTTGGGAAAGCATCGGGGGCTGTAAACATAACATTGCTTCATTGAGCCACAGACTATAAGAGCTATGCAGAACTTTGGTGAGGCTAAGATGGAATACAAAATGTAGTTCTGGAAATCACATTACAGGAAGGATGTGAGTGCACAGGAGGGGGTGCAGAGGAGATTCACCAGGATGTTCCCTGGGATGGAGCATATCAGCTATGGAGAGAAGCTGGATAAGCTTTGGTTGTTTAGATTGGAGGAGAGGAGGCTGGGGGGTGGGGTGGGGGTGCGTGATTCAGAAGCATAGGATTACAGAGTGTATGGACAGCTGTTATTCCTTTTAGTCAAATGACCACACCTTTAAAGTGAACGGTTTGCGGTTCAGTGAGGATTTGAGGATTGCTTTTCACCCAGTCTGTTGGTGTCTGAAATACAATTCTTGAATGGGGAGTTGTCATGGTAATCTCAAAACCATTAGATAATACATGGTAGTGCACTTGAAATGCCTTAAGATTTACAGCTACAGGTATTGTGTCAGAAAGTGGGTCTAGTGTAGACCGTGCTGTATTTCTGATAGTACGCAGTCTTTGCTTCTGTGATTGTATGGTTGTGGAAGGCCAATCACTGAGTACCTTAAGATAGGAATTGATAGGTTTCTGAAGAATATATTAACAAAGTTGATAAGACAGAACTTGTAATATTTTATGACAATATGCTAATGGCAAAATTAAGAGAAAGAAATTTGCAGGACCGGGAAATAGCAGAACTGTGGACCAAACACTTCGGTTATGCCTCCACAGGGGAATGCAAAACAAAAAAGAAAACTTCCTAGCAATACTATGGATCTTTAGTCTGGTGAGAAAAAGGGAATATAATCAAGTTAGCAACTAGACAGTTTAGACAAAGTATTGGACCGACATTAATGGGCATAGACAAAAGTCAACAGAGATTTACGAAAGGGGAATTATATTTGAAATAAGTGGCATTTATCAAAATTTTGGAGAAGCTATCAATGCACTTCAAGTGGAATTTCAAAAGAATTTTGATAAAGCCCAAACCTATTGTGCGAAATGGAATCCTGTGGGACTGAGGATAATATATGGTCATGGTTTTAGAATGGGAGAGCTAGCAGGCAACACTGAGTAGGAATAAAACAATTTTTTTAAAAATGGAAGGCTAGTAGGAAATAGCAAGGATCGTGGCTTGGACCCCAATTATTCCCAATACATATCATATCTTTGGTTGAGGGCCTCAAATGCAATATTCCCGACTCTGCTGACAGCACTGAACGTGGGTGGGTGAGGGGGGTGTAAAAATGCTCCAAAGTGACTGAGACAAGTGAAATTACTGGGAAAATACGTGGCAGATGGAGACCATCGGGAGAGATGAGACGCTGTGCACATTGATGGGAACAATAAAACGGCAGGCTCCCATTTGGAAAGGGCGTGGTTGAAAAATGTTGCTCAATAAAGGAACTTAAGCTGCATTTTTGTTTATTTCTGCGCAGCCCTCTCGGTACATATATGGCAATGAGTTCTGAAGCCGGAAGTCAATACTGGGAATGGCATTGGCACGCTGACCAGTGTATATAGACCCAGCAAGTGGGGAACTATGATATTGAAATGAATCTGGATCTCCCTGTACACCAGTCACTGAAAGCAATATTTCAGGAGCTGAAAGCAGGTAGGAAGATAAATGGTGTTTTCACCTTCATTTCAGGAGAATTGAGTATAGGAGTAAGAATATCTTACTGCAGCTGTACAGTGAGACCCCATCTCGAACATTGTACAGTATTGTGTGCAGGTTTGATCACCTTATCCAATAAAGGACAAACCTGACATTGAGGGAGAGCAGTGAAGGATGGCCAGACTGATCTCTGGGATGACAGGCTTGTTGTGGGAGCAGAGTTTGGGGCGACTGGGCTTGTATTCCATGCCGTTTAGGAAAATGAGTGGTGATCAAAGTGAAATATATAAAACTCTGACAGGGCGAGACAGATTGCAAGCAGGGATGGCAATTCCCTGTCGTGGACGTTTAAAACAAGGGGCCACAGTATTAGGTACAGAGAGGCCACTTTGCATTGAGATGAGAATAAATGTCGGCACTCAGAGACCGGCGAACCAGGGGTACTCTTTCCCTGATCAGGCTGTGGAAACCAAGGCGCTGAATATAAATAAGGATTTCTGGAAATTATAGGGATAGGGAGAGAGCAGGAGTATCGTGTGAAGATAGATCAGCTATCAATCCAGGTTGTTCTCCAATGGCGCAGCAGCTGTGTTCCTTTGCAACACAGTGTTGTAGAAAATCGTGCAGTATTAATAATGGGGTCTATGGGAAAAAAGGGTAATGGACGAACCCCCAAAAATATCAGTCAAGCCAAAAATTAACTTTAGTCTAGTACATACACTAGCACAGTCTAAAATACATCTTTAAATCACATATTGTAATAAAATTGTCCTCTAAATGTAACATTTTCAAACTACAGTCACTGTCTACAGCAGTGTACCATACACCACACTCTTCTCCAGAAAGTGCGTGGGGCTGACTGAACACGTGATGCCGATGGGGAAATTCCAGTTCTCCACAAGATTCTCCCACAGTTTGAAATAAAGTTCTTTCTAAATGTAGACTACAATTCCCGGTTTCAGGCTCAGTTTCAAGGCTTCCAGAGCGGATTGTATTCCTGTTTTACCTGAACACATTGATTGTATATTTTGCAGATAGAGGATCCTGAGGCTGGATTTTGCTGTTCAGCTTGTTCCCGGCAAGGAATTGCGTCACAGTGAATGAGAGTTCACCTCATGGATAAAGGTTCATGTATCACAGTCCGGCCAAATTGTATTTAATCAACACGCGTTATCAGAGAACTGCCTGTATATTGTCTCTGCATGGTCAACAGGACTTTGTTTCCCGTTCCCTTTTCCGACACCAAGGTTGGGGCCGGGTGTTCTCTCCGGGTATATCCTTTAAGAACTCGGAGCATTTGATACAATTGAGTTTCTTGTTTGGCTGTTTCAGAGACCATTGAAGAATTTATCACATGTTTGTATGTCTGGCGTCACTTTTAGGCCAGACAAGGAAAGCACGGGAGTTTCACTTCCTCAAAGTACATTGGATAAGGAGATAGATGTTTACAACCAACATTGGACACAAGATCACTGTTACGGACACCAGATTTTAGATCTCGATATGTTAATAATTGTTTTTATTATTCCACCAGTTGCCAAGCATTAGCCTGGTCTGTATTCGTAATCCAATTACAATTCCACTACAGCACTATCTCCACATGGGGACTTATCGGAAACTACACTAAGCTGGTGATTAATGTGCTGCTTGATAACTCTGTTCAAAAAAAAAACTCCCACAACCTTGACTGTCGTGATGGGACTGATGAGATGCTAATTGGTCAGATTGTATTTATTCCCCTCTTAGGGAACTGGTCATAGCTGAGTAATTTTTCACATTGTCAGGGAGATGTGAGAGTTGGAACTGGAATGAAACAGCTTCCGCAGGGACACGGCTTGTTGTGCAGCACAAGTCTTCAGTCCTATTGCAGGAATTGGGTCAGGGCCCATTGCCTTTGTCGTATCTACTGTGTTCAGCTGCTTCGTCATGTCATCTGCAGCGAATGGAATTGGTTGAAGACTTTCATCTGTGATTCTGTGAGCATCATGATAGGGTGAAGTGGATCATCCACTCAACATGTCTGGCTGAGGATAGTGCAGCCACCACATACTTGACTTTTCGACTGATGCACAGGACTGTTCGATTATTTGGATGGGGATATTTGTGCAGTCCTCTCCTCCAGTAAATTGTTTAATGGTCCATCGACATTTATGCTTGGATTTGGCAGGATGACAGAGCTTTGATCAGGTTTGCTAGTCGTGGGATCATTTCTGCCTCTGTACCAGATGTTAGTTCTGCTGATTCGAATGTAACCAGTCAACTGCGGTAGCTTTAATGGGTTGTCATCAGATGGTACTGACCCTGACATGTTCACCAACACTCATCACTGAACCATAGATCTGCGTGATGTTCATAGTGGACTGAGAGATTACCCTGAGTGGAAGGTTACAGATTGTCATTGAATACAATTCTGTTTATGCTTCTGCTGTGACCTACAGCATCAGATGATAACCCAGTTTAAGCTGCAATATCTACAATTCAATTCCACTGACTGTCCCCCAGTTCACACCGAGACCCATTCACCCAACAGAACTGTATTCACTGACCTACTCTGGTTTCTGATGCGTCAACCCTTTCATTTTCATATTCTCAGTCTGTTGAAATTCTTTCCTTGGTGTCAGGCCTCCAATTTGTTACTATAACTCAATCAATTTAAGGTAGTAATCTGAATCTTTTCCCTTCAGTAATGCCATCTTCTGTATTTGAAGTGAATGTGTTTCCCTCTGTTTTTCTCCCTGACCATGATTCAGAGCTCTGCAGTGTCAGTGATGCCAGCATTATGCAGTTTCAGAGTCAAGGAACTTGTCACCATGCGTTATTGTTCAGTTCCCAGTGTACGGCGCTCCATGTTGGACAGAATATTTGGGCATCTTTTACATATGTCGTTGGAAATTGTTCAAAAACAGAAATCGCTGAAAAAATTGCTGAAGATGTTGCAGCATTTTCTGTGTGAATGCAGATATAAACTTGCAGGTCCATTGAACCTTCGACAAAGCTTCCTGTCTCTCCAGCAATTTTTGGTATTTTTATTTACAGTATCGATCGTTATTTGTTTAATTGAAATTTTTTTCTGTGCCCCTATTCATTTCTGGATAAACTCAGCAGGTCTGTCAGCATCTGCAGAGACAGAGAAACAGAATTAGTGTTTCGAGTCTAGTGTGACACTTCTTCAGAATTGAAAATGATTGGAAAATGTGGTTTTAATCCATAGCCAGAGATGGGGAATGGGTGACAGGGAAAAGTGGGTGTTACAAAAGATAAAAGAAGAGTATGTAAAACGGGTTTAAATTAAGATGTAACTGGGGAAAAGGGGTTCTCTCTATTGAGTGCAAGATAAGGAAGACACAAGCACACAAGGCCATAGGGAGACCAGGAGGGGGCATTTTGACTATATGGTATTATATAGATCTGGCCATAGATACGTTTTCATTGTCGAGATCATCACCCCCTTTAGACAAATAAATGCAGGTGTTTGACGTCTTATTGGCACTCGTAAGTGTTTCATGTTGCCTCAGTATTGTAATATGGAGAAAGACAAATAACAGGATGAAGTTTGGGCTGAGTATTATTTTACTGTCATGTTTAATATAGTTTCAAATTTGCAGTACTTATCTTTAAATGTATGTTCTTGAAGTTAGTATCAGATGGAGTGTAGAAGGTTGTGGGGCTGACATTCCATAAGTTTATGAAATCATGAGAGGTATGGATCGGGTGAATGTCCAAGGGTTTTTCCACAGGATGGGAGAGTTCGGCCATGGAAGGCATAGGTTTAATTTGAAAGGGGGAACATTTACAAGGGGCTTAGGGGCAATGACTTTACACAGAGGGTTGTGTGGAAATGGAATAAGCTGCCAGAGGAAGAGTGGTAAATCCATGTACAGCTCCAACATTTGAAACTCATTTGGACAAACATATGAATGGGAAACATTTAGAGGCATATGGGCCAAACGAAAGCAGATGGGGCTAGTATAGTTTGGAAAACCTGGCCAGCATGGACATTGAGGAAAGCTTCACGCAGAGTCAGTGTGGTTTGGTGAAAGGGAAGTTATATTTTGCCCTGTAAGATCATGCAAAGTTTTTTTTCGAGATGCCTGAAAATGTAACAAGCGGATTTGATCTGGGGGATATCTGATAGACAAGAGGCTTTCCAAAACTTTTCCGCAGGGTATGATCAAATAAAAGATCTTACTCAAGCCAGAAGATCGTATGATGACGGATGAGGTATTAACATGTGATGGTGATTGGTTAACACATCGAAATGGGAGAGTCAGGATGAGTGGATCTTTATGATAAATGTTTATCTGCTGGAGTACCACAGCTATGAATCCGATGGCATCAGTTATTGACAATCTATACTGACAGTCTGAAAGAAGGCGTTGTGTGCAATATACAGCCGAGTTTGTCGATGAAACTGAGAATCAAAAGGCAGGCTGTTTTTTTTTAACGCAGAGGACTCCCATTCAAGGAGCAGTACAGAGGGATTGGAGGGTTCCTGTGTATGAAACATAACGTCAGCATGCTGATGCAGCAATAGTTACTTGCTGATGCAGCAATAGTTAGTTGGGACATTAGGCGGCTTCCTGGAATAAAAAGGTTGAGTTATTGAGAACCTCTATAATGGTGAGGTGATTATTCATTGGGGGTTAAATGAATGAGGAGAGATACTGCTGAAATATACAAGACACAGAAAGGGCTTGAGAAGGCAGATATTGAGAAGTTGTTTCCATTCCTGGGCAGATTGTCGCACTTCAGGATATAGGTACCGAATAAGGAGTATCGATTTCAATCTGAGATGCCAAGTGATGTCTTCTCTCCGAAGGTAGTGAATGTCGGGAATTCCCTGTCCCAGAGAGGTGTGGAGGGATACAAGGAGTCGGTAAGAAAGTGGAGGTGAGCCCCGGAGTAGATCAGCCATGTTCTTATTAAATGACAGGGATAGCCTGATGGGCCGAATGGCCTACTCTTGTTCCTATTTATTAATTTCACATGTTATGCTTTTGGAAAGTAAATGGGTCTTTTCCTGGAAGTTGTGTTGTACAATGTTGCAGTCAGGGAGAGCAGATGATGTGTTTGAGTTAACCCCGGGTGCGGTATGGGGATGTATTCCCAGCGAATCTGGGCCTGTAACATGACCAACATCTGGAGCCGAAGTTACAGAGAGGGGAAGCCTGGAAAGAGGGATTGGGGGTGGGGGTCGGTTCCTGACTCAGCCTGGATTTTCCAAGTACGTTTCCATAACAACACCTCACCATCGGAGTGGCCTCGATCTTCCCCTCTGTATCAGGTCCGAAGGGCTGGATGGAACATCAGAACACAGGGCTGAGGGATATCAGCGAGCCAATCGGCCCTTGGACACTACTCCACTAGTAAATAAGTTCATCTCATTGTGGTCCCAACTACACTTCTCTCTCCATGCGCCATTATCCCTGATTCACCTGTCTATGGGCAATCAGGTGAAACCAAGCTCAATATAATATAAAGATTCAGCCATCCCAAACTTCTGGGAAAGAGAATTCCCGGTTGAATGAAATCCGACTTGGTGAATTTCTCCTAATTCCTGCTCTGACTGAGGTTGGAGGGTGTCACTGTTTCTTTATCTAGTCCCACTCCTCCACTGCTCCCAACAAATTTTAAATGTGACCAGATTGGTGATATGGCCAATGATAAAGGTCTCAGACTGGGTCAGGTTCAGTGACAGGAGCAAGTCAGGCAGATTTCTTTAGTCAGCCACAATTAACTAATAGAACTAACGGGTGTGCATGGTGGATCTGTGATTAGCACTACTACATCCCATCACCATGGAGCTGGGTTCAATTCCAAACTCGGACGACGCTCTGTGTGGGGTTTCCTCACAATGCTCCAATTTCCCCCACAGTCCAAAGATATGCAACTTACAGTGGATTGGCCATGATACATTTCCCATAGTGTCCAAGGATGGGTAGGTTAGTCATGGGAAATGCAGAGTTACATGGATAGTGAAGGGCAGGCAATTCTGGGGGGATGCTCTTTGGAGGGTCAGTGTGGACTTAATGGATGGGATATGCTGCTTCCACACTGAAGATATTCTTTAAAAATGACTATAAATTTGGACTATACCCAGTAGGTATCTATTTGATCCACTCTCCTCTCGGTCTTGTATGTTTCAATAAGATCACCTGTGTTTCCAAGAGTGACCTGTTAAACCCTTCGTAATATCAGGTACTCATTCCTGGAATACGTGAAGTGAAACATCTCCGAACTGCTTCCAATATGATCATATCCTTCCTCAGATAAGGAGACAAAGAAAAATTAATCTCACACTCAGAGCTTGTGTTTTATTTTTGTTTTCTCAGTGTTGTGGGTCTTAGTAACTCTCTTCCACACAAATCATTGAAGGCAAAGATATTGAATATTTTTGACGCACAGACAGAAGGTTCATAAATAACAATGGAGTCGAGGATTATCGGGGATTGGCCCGAATGTACGATTTGTGGAAAATGTACAGTAGTACCAAATGACACGGCTCCAGAACATCCAGGAATATCATTCAAACCTGATGGAATGATGATGGAAGCTCAATGTATATTCGGATGGCTTTAATTCATGACAGCTTCAGGATTATTGTGTTTCAGGGCTTTTCAGTGGCGGTGATTCAGAAAAGAAAATATTGTGATGACGTCAAGAGAAGAGTAATGGAACTCAGGTTTCAGTATTCTTTATGGTACCCAACGGAGCTTCGTATTGCTTTGAATGGATCAATGAACTTGTCTGACTCTCCAGAGAAAGCAAAAACTTTGTGGACATTTTAAAGTAAGCAGGATGTTGAGATAATCATGTTTCTCTCTTAAAGAAATTTTGTTGGATTTTTCTAGTATGAACCAGTGTTAAATTATAGTCGGGGATTGGTAGAATACTCACTTTTAACTTCTTCATACTATTACTACACTTTTTCTCTTTCCTCTTTCTTTTCTTGTGTCTGGGGTGTGGCTCAAGTTGGAGCGAGTTACAAATGTGGTTGTGATGACTAAGTGCCCATCTATTAATTGTTATTAATTGCCCTGGATGCCATATTGGAAGCGGGCAGAAGTTAAAGTTTTGTGACATGTAAGCGTCCCCATTGGGCGGGGTGGGGGGGTGGCAGTTGAGAAAACTCTATCAAGTGTCATTGGTACATTGGATTTTGTTTCTTTTTTTAATGTTTTTAGCTTTGGAAAGTTTCGAGAGCTTGTTAGTTGCAGTAGTTTTAGTTTGTACAGATTTAAGCTCAATGAGTCTTTTGTCATCAATGCTTAGCGATGTGTAATTTGATATGAAATTCTCTCGAGTTCAAATGTTGCTACAGTATGTTATGGATAATGACATGCTTAAACGGTGTACCTGGAACATTAAGGGGAGCCATCTGACATTCAAGAGGGAAAATGTGCTTTATCGTCTTACAAAAGAGAGAGTGAATGTTGTCCTGTTGCAGGAGATGCACCTTGATTCCAAGGAACGTTTGACGTTACAGCAGGGAGGGTTTGATCGGGTTTATTTCTCATGTTTTAATACTAAGAGTGGGGGAAAATCATAATGGATAGGAAGAATATTCCATTTAAATTACTAGATTATATTAAAAACCCATGGAAGGATCGTAATCCTCAAAGCCTTGAACTATGGGAATTAATTTGCATGTTTATTGCCACCCGGTGCACCCTCTCAAGCTCCTGGAAGATGCCTTTCCCAAATTAAGTTATCTTGCATCGTGGCACATTATTGTAGAAGGAAATTGCAACTGTCTTATGGCCCTACTGTGGACAGAATATCCAAACGTCCCCCAATATCCTCGGTATAATGTAAGCAATTAGTGGATTTGTGTGCAGAACTAGAGCTGGTGGATGTCTGGAGGCAAATCTGCCTCACAAGTAGGGATTTTATTTTCTTCTTTAACCCGCAGAAATTGCACACGAGGGTTGATCTCTTCCCCATCCATGCAACAATCCTAGATTCGGTGGCATCCTGCGCAATTAGGAATATTATCCCAACATACCTGCCCCAGAAGTGGATAGAGGTCACATAAGATTATGTTGTATGCAGATGGTCTTATGTTTTTGTCAAATCCCGCAATTTCGGTAGCTCACGTGATGCAATGCATTAATTCCCTTGTCACTTTTTCTGGCTTTAAGATTACTTTTACAAAGTTGGAGGCCGTGCCTATGGGAGATATTGGGGAAATACCTGATGTTGAGGGCAAATCCTGGTTTCCTTTTAAATGATCACGGGGGGGGGGGGGGGGAGTAGGGTGGGGAAGGACCCTATTTCGATATATTCATTACATGCGTCTTTGATCATTTATTTAACGTGAACTATGCCCATTTGTTTAACAAAATTAAACAAGACCTTCAAAGATGGGAGGCAAATCCAATATCCTGGCTAGATCGCAAAGCTGTTCTTAAATGAATGTCTTTCCTTATTTGCTATACCCCTTGTGAATGCTTCCTTTGATGTTTCCCAGACAAATATTTAAGAGACTTTATGGCTGGTTTATCTGTTTTATTTGGCACCATAAGCGACTTTTTATCAAGCTAACCAGATTGCAACAACCCACTGATTGTGGGGAGTAGATCGCCCAGATAAAAGCTATCAATTAAGATATTTTTTATCCCATGTTATTGCCTGGGACGCTGAGGACTCGGCATCAATACTGTGAGATATTGAAACCTCTCAGGCAAAGTGAAACCTGATTAGTCTGTTTTTCTTAGCTAAAGTGACAACATTTAAGAAGTATTGTCATAACCCAATAATTATCAATACTATTAAAACATGAATGACAATGCATCAAATTGAGGGCAGTAAAGCCACAACCATGTTTCTTACCCCTATAATTGGTATCCTGGGTTGTCATCCTGCGATAATAGATTCCAGGTTTAAACTGTGGGCAGCAAGGGGTGTGCCTTGCTTGAGTGATTTAGAATTAGTGGAATCCCTACAGTGTGGATACAAGCCCTTGGGTCCAGCAAGTCCACTTCGACCTTTTGAAGAGTAGCCCACCCAGAACCATTCCCCTACCATCCTATATTTACCCTGACTAATGCCAAAACCTACACATCCCTGAACACGATGGGTAAATAATCAATGGCTAATTCATCTAACCTGCACATCTTTGGACTGTGGGAGGAAACCCACACAGACACGGCGAGAATGTTAACTCCACACAGTCAGTCACCCAAGACCAGAACTAAAGCCGAGACCCTCGTGCTGTGAGGCAGCAGCGCTAACCACTGAGCCACCACGTGTTATTTGATGGAGAAACAGTGATATCATTTGATCAAATAACTCGTACGTACGGACTACCTCATAGAAACTTCTTCTGTATTTTTTTCCAGATCAGATATTTGATTTTTAAAAAAACACACTTTTAACAGGCTCTTACAGATCCGATAGAGGGAAGAGGTAGACTATTGCTCAGAATACACTCTCTGTCAGTACCCTTTATCATTAGTTGGAGAATATCCCCTCAGACAAGACTGTGCAGCTTTGTGATGTCTGCGAGAGAGAGTTCAGAACACTTCGGAGACATGGGAGGATATTTGTGAAAATGCTGAAAGGATTTTGATCTGTAATAGGACCCATTCCGTGCAGTTGAAAATTCTTCACAGTGTCTATCTGACCCTAGATTGTCTCTCAAAATGCAAAGTGGGATTACCTTCAGCATGTTCTAAATGCAGAAAGACTATAGGCACTCTTACTCATTGCTTGTGGTCCTGTTGCAGGCTTCATCTATATTTGAGCATGTGGTAGGTGTGATAGAGTGGGTATTGAGGACTGAATTGGAGATGGACCTAGTTTCTGTTTTCCTGGTTCTGCCCAGGGTAGTTTTCACAGATGAACATGGGGAAAAAATATATATTCTTACTTTCCGTACTTTCCATGTTAGGAAATATAGTCTGTTGGGTCGTCGTCAGCTCTTCATGGAGAATATCCCTTTCGAGTTTATCACTGGTATGGTGCACCAAAAAACAAAGATTTATATGAGGCATTGCAGCCCTTTTTTGTATTACGGCAATACAGGGTTATCGGCCACTCCAGAAGGGTTTTTATATAACCATGATGCTATTGACTAATGAATCTAATATCCAGCGATGAAGAACCATGAACATAAATAAATGTATCAGTTAATGCTCTTGATGAAGAGCTATCTGTTTTGTTGTGCTGAGCTGTATTGTTTATTCATTATTTATTGTTTAGTTTTGGGTTTCTTCTGGTCTGTGAGTGTTTTAACTATTTTGTAGTACATGGAACTGGATTCGTAATTTTTCAGTTATTTGAGTTGTGTTGTTATGACTTATTATAATATTAAAAAATCTCTTTTTCAATAAA